>NW_007727840.1:192409-243052 GCF_000696425.1 Galeopterus variegatus | reverse complement strand
CTCTGTCTTTTTGATAATAGCCAGTCTAACTGGGGTGAGATGATATCTCAGTGTGGTTTTGATTTGCATTTTCCTGATGCTGAGTGATGTTAAGCATTTTTCCATGTGTCTGTTGGCTATTTGTATATCTTCCCTTGAGTAATGCTTATTGAGCTTCTTTGCCCATTTTTAATTGGGTTATCTGTTTTTATACTGTTAAGTTGTTTGAGTTCCTTGTATAATCTGGATGTTAATCCTTTGTCAGATGCATAATTTGCAAATATTTTCTCCTCATGTGTAGGTTGTCTTTTTGCTGTCTTAATTTTTTCTTTTGCTTCACAGAAGCTTTGTAATTTTTATATAATTCCATTTGTTTATTTTTCTTTTTCTTGCCTGTGCTTTGGGGGTCATATTCATAAAGTCTTCACCCAGTCCTACTTCCTGAAGTTTTTTCCCTGCATTTTCTTTTAGTAGTTTTATACTTTCAGGTCTTATAGTAAAGTCCTTAATCCATTTTTAGTTCATTTTGATATATAGTGAAAGGTACAGGTCTAGTTTCATTTTTCTACATATGGATGTCCAGTTTTCCCAGAACAATTTATTGAAGAGGCAGTCTTTTTCCCAATGTATGTTCTTGGTGCCTTTGTTGAAGAGCAGTTGGCTGTACCCTTGTGGGTTGATTTCTGGGTTCTCTATTCTGTTCCATTGGTCCATGTATCTGTTTTTATGCCTGTACCAAATTGCTTTGGTTAATATAGCTTTGTAGTATATTTTGAAGTCAGGTAGTGTTATGCTGCTGGCTTTATTTATTTATTTTTTTGCTTAGTATTCCTTTGGTTACTTGGGGTCTTTTATTATTCCATTAGAATATTAGGTTTGCTTTTTCTATTTCTGTGAAGAACATCATTGGTATTTTGGTGGGGATTGCATTGAGTCTGTAGTATGGACATTTTCACAATGATAGTTTTTCCAATCTAAAAGCAAGCATGTGTTTCTATCCTTTTGTGTCCTCTTTCTTTTCTTTTTTTTAAAATAGTAAAATGGCATATTTTATTTTATTTTAAATTTTCTTTATTTATTATTAGCATATTCATTCTTTCAACAGTGATTTGTTTTTTTTAGTTTTATCAATATACAATGTAGTTGGTTTTCATGTCCCTTTACCAATTCCTCCCTCCTTCTCTCCCCTCTCCCCCATCAACATCATATCTGTCCACTTTTCTTAACAAGTTCAAGGAACTCAACTGTGATTCGATTCCTAGGCACGTTTGTGTTTGTGTGTGACTATGGCAAATGGACTTGCTTTCTTGGTTTCTTTTTTTGATGTTTTTTTGTTGGACTATTAAAAACACTACCAATTTTTGCGTGTCAATTTTGTATCCTGCAGCTCTCCTAAAATTGTTTATCAACTCTAAGAAGTTTTTGTAGGGATTTTAGGCTGTTCTGTGTATAGGATTATGTCATCTGAAAACGGACAATTTGACTTCATCTTTTGCAATCTGGTTGCTCTTTCTTTCTCTTCCATTATTGCTCCGTCTAGTACTTCCAGTCCTATGTTAAATAGGAGTGATGAAAGTGGGCATCTCTGTCTCATTTCCATTTTCAAGGGAAACGGGTGATATTGGCAGTGGGTTTGTCTTATATGGATTACATTTGTTGTTATACTTTGCTTCTATACCTAATTTACTGAAATCTTTTTTCATGAAGAAATGTTTAAATTTGTCAAATGTTTGTTCTGCATCTTGAAATAATAATATGGTTTTGTTATTGGTTTTGTTGAGGTGTTGTATCACATTTATTGATTTGCATATATTGAACCTTCTTTGCATCCCTGTGATGAATCCCACTTATCATGGTGTATAATTTTTTTGATGTGTTGCTATATTCTAAGATTTCGTGGAGGATTTTTGTATTTATGTTGATCAAGGATATTGGTCTGTAGTTTTTTTTTGTTGTTGTTGTTGCTGTTGTGTCTTTGTCTGGTTTTGGTATCAGTCAGGGTGATATCTCATAGAATGAGTCTAGGAGAATGACCTCTCTTTCAATTTTTTGGAATAGTATGAAGATAATTGGTAGTAATTCCTCTTTAAGTGTTTGGTAGAATTCAGCAGTAAAGCCATCTGGTCCTGGGTTTTCTATATTAGGCAACTGCTGAATACTGCTTCAATCTCTTTGCTTGTGATTGGTATGTTCATTTATTCTATTTGCTTTGGGTTCAGTCTTGGTAGTTTGTATGCATCCAGAAATTTGTCCATTTTGTCCATGTTTTCAAATTCATTGACATATAGTTGTTTATAATAGTCTCTCTAATGATTCTTTGTATTTCTGTGGTATCAGTTGTTATGTCTCCTTTTCCTTTTCTAGTTTTTGTTATTTTGGTTTTCGCTCATCTTCTTTTAGTTAGTCTGGCTAATGATTTCTATTTTATTTAACTTTTCCAAAAAAACACAACATTTTGTTTCATTGTTCTTTTGTATCATTTTGCAGGTCTTTATTTTATTTAGTTCTACTGTGATCTTAATCATTTCTTTCCATCTACTACTTTTGGGATTGGATAGTTTTTTTTTTTTTTTTCTAAATATAAGGTTTAGGTTTAGGTTGTTTATTTGAAATCTTTCTATTATTTTAATGGAAGCATTTATTGCAATAAACTTCCCTCTTAGAAATACTTTTGCAGCATCCCACATGTTTTGGTGTCAAGTTTCATTATTTTCATTAGTTTTGAGAATTTTTTTTCATTTTCTGTTTAATTTCTTCTTAGACCCATATGTTCTTCAGGAGCATGCTGTTTAATTTTGATGTGTTTGTTTAGTTTCCAGAGTTTTGCTTGTTATTGATTTCTAGTTTTAATCCATTCCAGTGTGAAAAGATACTTGAAATGATTTCATTTTTTAAAAATTCCCATATGACTCAGCTTTCCCGCTGCTGGGAATATATCCAAAGGAATGGAAATCATCAAGTCGAAGGTATACCTGTTCCCCAATGTTCATTGCAGCACTCTCAACAATAGCCAAGAGTTGGAATCAGCCCAAATGTCCAGCATCAGATGAGTGGATATGGAAAATGTGGTATATCTACACAATGGAATACTACTCAGCTATAAAAACGAATGAAATACTGCCATTTGCAACAACATGGATGGACCTTGAGAGAATAATATTATGTGAAATGAATCAAGCAGAGAAAAAGAAATACCACATGTTCTCACTTATTGGTGGGAGCTAGAAATGGATAAGTTAATTCACTCACACGCACACACACACACAAAAAAAACCCGGGGGGTGGGGAGGTGGATATAACAACTACAATTTTTTGAAGTTGTTACAACAAGCAAACGAAAGGACACTCCTGGGTGGGAGGGGGGAGAGGGAGGAGGGAGGGAGGTTTCGGTGATGTGCCATAATAATCAACCACATTGTATATTGACAAAATAAAAATTTAAAGGAAAAAAAAAATTCCTGAGGCTTGATTTGTGACCTAGAATATAGTCTACCCCAGAGAACATTCCATGAGCTGGTTAGAAGAATGTATATTCTGTAGTTGTCTCATGAAATGTTCTATAGATATCTTCTATGTCCAATTAGTCTAAAGTGTTTTAAATCTTGTGTTTCTGTTGATTTGCTGCCTAGATGACCTGTGCAATGTTGAGAGGGGCTGTTATCTCCCCTACTATTATCTTTTTTTTTTTGTCTTTTTTCGTGACCGGCATCGGATCGCAACCCTCAGTGTCGCACCCATACCGGACCGGGACCGGCAACAGGATCGCAACCCTTGGTGTTGCACCCGCACCTCGCTCAGCCAGTGAGCGGCTGGTCTGTATGTGGGATCCGAACCCTCGGCGGGAGCGCCGCCGCGCTCCCAAGCGGCACACTGTAGCAGTGCGCCACCAGGCTGGCCCCTATTATCTTATTTGTGTCTATCTCTTTCCTTAAGTCTAATAGTGTTTGCTTCATATATCTGGGTGCTCCAATGGTGGGTGCATATATATTTATGATTTTTATGTCTTTTTGCTGGATAGATCCCTTTATCATTTTACAGTGGCCTTCTTTGTCTCTTTTTATAGTTTTTGGTTTAAGTCTATTTTATCTGATATACGAATAG
Source organism: Galeopterus variegatus (assembly GCF_000696425.1). NCBI lineage: Eukaryota > Metazoa > Chordata > Mammalia > Dermoptera > Cynocephalidae > Galeopterus > Galeopterus variegatus. The sequence goes on along the minus strand of NW_007727840.1, from coordinate 238,972 downwards.
CTACTCCTTTTCGTTTTTGACTTCCATTTGCATTGTATGTGTTTTTTCATCCCTTCACTGTTAGCCTATATATGTCTTTATAGGTGAGATGAGTCTCTTGTAAACAGCCTGTAGTAGGGTCTAGTTTTTTAGCCCAATCAGCCAGTCTGTGTCTTTTGAGTGTGGAATTTAATCCATTTACATTAGCATTGTTATTTAGTTCTTGCACTTTATCATTTATCATTTGGATATTTAAAATATCTTTTTGTTCCTTTTTCACCTTTTAATGTTTGTCTTCAGGGTTTTTGGCTTTTTGAAGTGGTGAAATACACTTTCTCTTTTTCATTTACATTTTTGCTCTACCAGTTGATTTTCTTCTTTCTTGTGTATTCATAAAAGTTATTATCATTTTTTAGGTTCCAGATGCAGGACTCCCTTGAGGATTTCTTGTAGGGCTGGTCATGTGGTGGTGAACTCTCGTAGTTTTTGTTTGTCTGGGAAATACACTATTTTTCCTTTATTTCTTAATGATAACTTTGCTGTTTATAATATTCTTGGCTGGGATGCTTTTTCTTTAGAAATTTTGAATATATTATCCCATTCTCTCCTGGCTTGTACAGTTTCTGTTGAGAAGTCTGCTATTAGTCTAATGGGGCCTCCTTTACAGGTAACTTGATGATTTTCTCTTGCTGTTTTTAGGATTTTCTCTTTTTTAATTTGAGTTTTGACAGTCTGACTATTATCTTTCTTGGAGAGGACTTTTTTGGATTGAATGTGTTTGAGGGGCTTTGAGCCTCTTGAATCTGAAGGTCCATGTCTGTCCCTATTCTGGGAAGTTTTCCACTATTATTTCATTGAATATGTTCCCCTTACCTTTTCTTTTCTTCTCCCCTTCAGGAATACCCATGATTCAGATGTTTTTGTATTTAAGGTTATCTTCTATTTCTCTTAGATTTTCTTTATTTTTTTAAATATTCTTTTTTCTTTATTTTTGTCTGCCTGAGTTATTTCAAATACATTGCCTTCAAGATCAGAAATTCTTTCTTTTGCTTGCTCTAGCCTGCTGCTTAAGTTCTTGGTTGTATTTTTTATTTTATTGACTGATTCCTTCAGGTCTGTGAGTTCTGATACACTTTTTTATATATATTAATTTTCTTGTAGATTTCCTCTTTCATATCCTGGATAGTTTTGTTCAATTCATTGTATCATCTAACTATGTCTTCTTGTATCTCATTAAGTTTCCCTAAGATTTTTATCAGAATTCCTTTTCAGTTATTTCAAGTGCTTCCTGCTGTAGGGGGTCCAGCTCTTGAGAGTTATTGTATTACTTTGGTGGGGTCATATTTTCTTGTTTTTTCGTATTTTTAGAATCTTTATGTTGATATCTAGTCATGTGGAAGAGTAGTTGCTTCTTTTATTACTCTCTTTCCCTGCACTCCATTAGTGGCTCTCTTTGTGTCAATTTATCTGAGTGGTTGTTAGTCTGCCTGCACAGCTGAAGTAGCTGTTGCTGTGGTAAAAGGCCACCCTTGTGGTGGCAGTGATTTTTTAGTGGCTTTGGTGGTTGCCTGTATGTCAGCAATGTCTCCAGTAGTGGCTGGCTTCTTGCACAACGATGGTGGCTTTCTGGCAGCACTAGTGGTGGCAGTGACTTCTGTAGTGGTGGTTGCAACAGCCACGAGCTTAGCTATAGTGTCCACCACAGCAGCCTGTGCAATTACAGTGATTGCAGTAGCAGCTGGGTTAACTCATGGAGGTGGCAGCCATGATGGTGGTTGTAATTTCCTCCCTTGCATCTACAGTGTCCTCAGCAGTAGTGGGGTTACCGTGTTAGGGTGGCAGCTTCAACTGCCTCCCTTGAGTTTGCTGTGTTTGCAGTGATAGGAGAGTTACATCATGGGGGCAATGGTGGCACCAGAAGCTGCACCTACTTCCTTCCCATCTGCAGTGTCCATAGCAAAAGCAGGGTTACCTTGTGGGGGCAGCAGTGATGCCAGAGGGCTGCTATTGCCTCTCTCATGTCTGCAGTGTCCACAGTGGCAGCAGGGTTAGGTAGCTGGTAGTGGTGCTGGTGGCTGCAACAGCCTTATTATGCCTCTGCAGTGTCTGCAGCAGCAGGGGGGCAGCAGGGACACCAGTGACTGGAACTGTCTCACTCTCCTCTGTGGTATCATTGTTTCTGTCCTTGGTGGCAGTGGAGTTATGTTGTGGTGACAGCAGTGGCAGCAACAACTGCAACTGCCTTGCTCTAATCTGCAGTGGCCTTGGCAGCTGTATGGTTAATTTGTAGAGGCAGCAGTGGCACAGGTGGCTGCAGCTGCCTAGCTCACGTCCACAACATCCTTGGAAGCCATGGGGTTAATTCACTGTGGCAATAAAGGCACAGGTGGCTGCAGCATCCCTGGCAGCAGCAGGGTTAATTTGTGGGTTAATTCATGGCAGCAGCAGTGAGATGGGCGGTTGCAGCTGTCTAGCTCACCTGCTCAGCATTCTTGGCAGCAGTGGGGTTAATTTGTGGTGGCAGCAGTAACACTGGGGGCTGCAGCTGCTTAGTTCACCTCAACTTTGTCCTTGGTGGCTGCAGGGTTAGTTTGAGAGAGCAGCAATGGTGGCAGTGGTTGCAGCTGCCTCTCTTGCATCTGCACAGTCCGTCGTTGCGGAGATGGGCCACCCATGGGATTGCTGCTCTGTGGGGAGCTGCTCTGCATTGGGTGATGGGCCTGGGGCCAATCAATAGCTTTGGCAACTGTGACAAAGTTGGCAGTGGGTCCATTTCAATCTTCTTATGTGGGAGGAACGTATTTCATGCACTTCTAAGGTGCCATCTTCGTGGAAGTGCTGTCTTTATATATAAAGTGGGTTTCTTGTAAGCAACATACAGTTGAGTTGTGTTTTTTCATCCACTCTGATGGTCTCTGTCTTTTAACTGGAGTATATAGTCATTTGAGGTTTAAAGTGATTATTGATAGAGTTGGATTAGTAACTACCAAATTTGTTTCTGTTTTATATTCATTGCTCTTGTTCTGTTTCTATTTTTGTCTTACAATCGTTTGTTCTACTTTCTTTAGCTTAAACTGAGCATTTTATATGATTTTATTTTCTAGCATTTCTCAACATATCAATTATAGTTTTTAAAAACTTTTTTTAGAATTTTGCCCAGTTTGCAATATACATTTACGACTAATCCAAGTTAATTTTTAAATAACAGTATATCACTTAATAGGTAGTGCAAGTATGTTATGACAAAGTATTCCTAATTTCTTATTCTTGTCTCTTCTAATATTGCTGTCCTCCATTTCACTTATTGGTAATCTATAATTACCACATGCATTGTTGCTATGATTCTTTTGAATAAACTGTTCTCTGATAGATCAATTAAAACAGTAGAAATAAAAGTTTTTAATTTGCCTTCACCAATTCCTTCTTTAATACTCTTCCTTTCTTTATGCAGATCTGAGTTTCCGACCCATATAATTTCTCTTATACCTGAAAAACTTCTTTTAACATTGCTTGCAAGGCAGTTCTACTGGCAGCAATTTTTTTTCAATTTTTGTTAGAGGAAATCTTTATTTTTCCTTCACTTTTTTGAGTAATTTTGCTGGATACAAAATTCTAGATTGGTGTTTTTTGTTTGAATTTTAACACTAAATATTTCAATTCTCTCTCTTCTTGCTTGCATTTCTTTCTGAAGATAAGTCTGATGTAATTTTTATCCTTGCAGCTCTAAAGGTAAAGTGTTTCTTTTCCTCAGGCATCTTTTAAGATTTTTTCTTTTTCTTTGATTTTCTTCAGTTTGAATATGAAGTGCTTAGGTGTATATTTTTTTCATATTTATTGTTTGTTATTCTCTGAGCTTCCTGAATCTGTGATTTGGTGCCTGTCAATAATTTTTGAAATGTTCCAGCAATTATCACTTCAAACATTTCCTTTGTTCCTTTCCCTCTTTCTTCTCTTTCTGTCTTTTTACATTACATGTATGTTACACCTTTGGTAATAGTCACACTGTTCTTGGGTATTCTGTTCCTTCTTCATTATTTTTTCTCTTTCTATTACCATTTTATTTCTACAGACATTTTCTTAAAGTCACTGTATTTTTTTTTTCCTGTTTTGGTTGGTTTGTTTGTTTTTTCTCACCCATGTCCAGTCTACTGATGAGGCTATGAAAGGCATTCTTCACTTCTGATATAGTGATTTTGACTTCTGGCATTTCTTTATGATTCCTTCTTACAGTTTTCATCTCTCTGCTTACATAACTTGTCTGTTCTTTCAGGTTGTTCACTTTTTCCTTAGAACCCTTAACTTATTAGTCATAGTTGTTTTAAATTCCTTGGCTGATCATTTCAACATCTTGGCTATATATGAGTCTGGTTCTGGTGCTTGCTCTTTTCTTTTAAGCTGTGTCCTTTGCAATTTAGTATGCCTTATAATTTTTTGATGGAAGTTGGACATGATATCCTGAGTATAAGGAACTGAGAATTTTTTTTTAAAAGCTTTAGCTATCAGATTTTATGGTTATCATGCTAGAAGCTGGGCTGTGTTTGCTGTTTGCCTAGTTGTAGGTGTCAAAGAATAAAGTTTCCTCCGTTCCCATTTTTTTTTCTTTTTTGTCTCCCCTAGTGTTTTTGGGTATCACTTTTTTTTAATGTAAGATGCTGACATGCAGTTCTTTCAGTTGTATTCTCCTGTTATAAGAAGCCCAGTTAATATGAGGGAAAAATGAGGGGATGAAAAACATTCTATAGTTTTATGATTAGGTGGTAGTCTTTAATGAACAGGGCCTATGCACCTGGGCTGTAACCTTCATAAATATTACTCAGACCTTCTGCCTTAGGTCTAGGTAGGGTTGCAATTGGGTATTTTACTTCCCTCACATGGAAGGCTAGACAGAGATGGCTGAAGTTGAGTATGTTCCGTCCCCCAGGTTAAATAGGTTCTGGTAAAGTCACAATTTGTTAGGCTCTGCTAAAACATTTTCTGTTTATGGCAGGGATTCTTAAGAAGATCAGAATGCTTTAGGTATATCTAATAATGGCTATTTTTCTTCTTCCTGCAAAAAGAACAAAAAGATTTTTCTCTGTCTTCAGCATGAGAATCTGACAGGGCTCCTGGAGGTAAAATTCATGAAAGTGTGGAGCTCCTAAGCTCCCCTCCCCCTCCTTGGAACTTTTAACTCTCAAGATTGTCCACTCTGAGCCTCCAGCAATTCTTATCCTAGCACTGGCTCCAGTGTATATTTCTACTCCCGGGCTTCGGTTCTGGTAAGATGTAGTTCTTTATATCTCTTTATCTGTCTCTGTAGTATTTGAGGCTTTAGTTTGTCCTTTGACCACAATTCTCTGGTGGATCTAAGAAGAATTATTGATTTGCAGTTTGTTCAGCCTTTTCTTATTAAGATGGGGGTAATAATTGCCAACCTCCTTACATGCTTAATCAGAAACTGGAAGTCTCTCAGATGCGTTGTTTGAGCAAATATTCTGTAGCTGGTTTGTGTGCCCTAAAGAAGAAGCAATGTATGTCAAGACAAGTATTTTGAGCATTGTTTCCAACTTTAACCAGTAAGAGCTCCTGACTGGCTTTTCACCGCACTCTGTTTCAAGAATTGTTCGGTTCCCTCCTAAACACACGTGTTCAGGTATTATGATCCTTATTTACCTGAAATGCAGATTCTTCAAGCAGCTGCATAGCCCCTTGTCCAAAATGAGCAGTGATGTACATTAAAAGCTGTCTTGATGTCAAAGTGGAGGTAGAGTGCATCCTTTATTGTCCTAAGACCCACATGAAAAACTAAGACAGAGCCAGATGTTGCTCTTCTTGCTTACTTCCTGTAAGGAAACAATTGTGGAACACACAGTTAAGACACAATTCATTTGGTTGCATGTCTAAGGATTCCAGGAAGAGGCTGTGCACTGCCTGATGCTATTAATCTAGGGTCGGCAATGAATTAAGTCTCTGCCTGCTTATCTAAAAAATGGAATGTATTAAGAAATTCCTTTACAGCCATTGCCTTGGGTTGAATGTCCCCCCAAAACTTAATCCCTACTGTAACTGTTGATGGTGAAAAATCTTATTATGGTAACTGCAAGGTGGGGCTGTGAAGAAGTGATTAGATTGTATGACCATGCCTTAGTGAATGGATTAATAACAGCATTCAGGGGCATGTTTCTGAGGGCTTTAAAGAGAGAGTGCCTGGGGAATTATCTCTCTCTGCTCGACAATTTTCTGCCATGTGACACCCTTGGGTCACTGTCACCACCACCCAGGCCTTCACCTAATGTGTTCCCTGGATTTTGGACTTCCACCATCTGAAATTGTAAGCAATAAATTTTGTTTTCTTCATAAATTATCCAGTTCCATGTATTTTGTTATAAGCAACAGAAACAGACTAACACAGCAGTCATAAAGAAATTGAATCATACTTAATGTTCAGATATATTTGGGGTCAATTTCTGAACATTCTATTCTGTTCTATTGTGTGTGTTTGTGTGTGTGTATGTTTCTAATTAACCTTCCACTTATATGATTTAATTATTAAAGCTTTGATTTAATTTCTGTTAGGATTAGTCTCCCCCAGCATTATTATTTTTAAAATTTTTCTTTAAGATTCTTATTTATTTTTCCACATGGAATTTAATATCTGTATGTTTAGACCTCCAAAGTATATCAAAGCCATACTGTTGCATTTATTTAGATTGTATAAAATTTATTAATTTTAAGAAATTTGATATCTTCATGATATTATATCTTTTTTCTAAGACCAGGAAATGTTTTTCCATTGTTTTTTCAAATCTATTTTGGGTGACTCAGGATTATTCAAAAATGTTCTTTAATAAATTAGCACACTTGTTATTAGTTTTATTCCTAGGCATTTTATCTTTATTTTTATTTCAAATAAAATATTTTCTTATGTTATATTTTCTAAATTAATATTATTGTTCTATATGAAATGTATTGATTTCTATACACTAATTTTATACTCCATTACCCTACAGAACTCTTCCATTTATTGTAGTAATCTATCTGTTAATTTCCCATGGGTGTAACTGTTATAAAATTATATTTTAAATTATTTATGAGTAGCAATGGATTTGCTCTCTTTTTCAATTTTGATTTTTCATCTCAAATTGATTTCTCATCTTGTCTAAACATAATGGCTTATAATTGAAGCTAATGATAAATAATGCAGGTGTTGGTAGACACACGTATTGTTTCTAACTTAAACTTGAATAATTCTCATATTCTCCATAAGCATGAAGCATATATTGCCATCTTAATGAAGTATTTATTTTTCCTCTTTTATTAAGGGCGTGACTAAGTTAAGTGAGTTGCAAATGCCTCACTAGGGACATAAAAATATAATCCTATTTTTAATTGTTTAAATAAATATTTTAAACATATTTATCAATGTTATTGAATCATTTTTGCATTACTGGAATAAACTTAATTTGTAATATTTTATAATTTTTTGAATATATTGCTACTATTTTACTTAGTTTTGTATTAATATTCATATTAAATGTTTGCTTGTAATTTTCTTTTTTTCTTCAATTTTGTCATGTTTTGCCATCAATAGGAAGTTTTGCTTCAAAAAAGAAAAAAAGCAATTCTTACTTCTGCTCTAAAACATAAACACCATTGAGGTAAACTGCTATTTAAAGCTTTGGTAGAATTCCTCTATGATACAATGTGGGCCTGCTCGTTTGTTTTGGCAAGGAGTTAATGTTTTAAATTTCCTTATTCTATAAAAATATATCCCTTTAGGTGTTTCACCATTATTGGAGAAAGTTTGAGCAAATTACATTTTCTTAGAAAAATAGATTTAAGCAGATTACATTTTTATTGTATATTTGATTTTTGTATTTCTGTGGTTATTCCCATTTCATCTTTTCTTGTTTGCTGTATTTGTGCTCTCTACTTTAATCTAACCTAAAATATTGAATTTTTCACATAAAGGTTTTATATTTACTTACTAGACACACAATTTTCTTTCCAATACATTAATATAAATTACATGAAATAATTTCACACCTTTATTTCCCTTCAATATGTTTTGCTCCCTTCCTAATTTCTAAAGTTGCACTCCTCATTCTTTTGACTTTATATTTTTATTTTTGAATTAATATATAAATTTAACACTGAGAACTTTCCTTTGACCTCTCTTCAGCTCTCTCATAGGTTTTTATTCTCATTAGTTTTGAAACATTGGCAATTTCAGTTTGTATTTCCACTTTGACTTAGAAGGTCATTAAGAAACGATTATTATTTAATTTCAAGAAGGGTTATTTTAATTTTTTTCAGAATTAACAGAAAATAGCTCAAGATTATTTTTCATTTTAGAATTTATTGAAGTTTGATTTAAATTCTCATAGTTGATCAAAAACAGTTACATGGGCACCTGATAAGAATGTAGATCGTCCATTTTTAGGATACAGAGTTAGATATAAATTATTTAGTATGAACATTACATTTATGATAATTAAATTTTCTCTAACTATACTTAATATTCATATTTGATCTGTCAGGGATTTAAAGAACTAAAATAGCAGTATGTTAATATTAATATGTTTATTTCTATTTATCTTTGCATGTTCTGCAGGTTTTGCTTTATCAATGGTTATAGAATGTTCTTTGATAGATAATTATTTATAATGCTTTATCTTCATTTTGAGTATTAATTTTAATGTTATTAATTGTAATTCAAATTTTTATTTAATGATTTTGGCATTAATTACACTTTATACTGTACAAGGATACTTCAAAAAGTTCATGAAAATATTTCTATTATCTTTAAAAAATTTTTATTTATTTTTATTTTGTGGGGTACAGTTTGATTTTTCAATAAACATATATACTGTACAATGAATCATTTAGGGTAGATATCATAGTTTTGTACCCATCAGTCCACCCCTTTTCCTCCTCCCTCCCTGCCTCCAGCCTCCAGTAACCATTATTATTCTATTCTACTCTCTACTCCTATGAGAACCACTGTTTTTTTTTGGTTTTTTTTTTTAGACCATGTGGCAGTTATCTTTCAGTGACTGACTTACTTCATTTACCATGATGGTTTCCAGTTCCATCCATGTTGCTGCAAATAATAGGATATTATTTCTTTTCATAGCTGAATAGTATTCCATTGTGTATATAAACCACAGGTGTTTTTTTTTTTTGTTTGTTTGTTTGTTTGTTTTTTAATGCATTTATCCATTGATGGGCATTTACGTTGATTTCACCTCTTGGCTTTTGTGAATAGTATGGAGGTAAAGATGTCTTTGATGTATTAATTCCATTTCCTTGGGGCATATACCCAGTAGTGAGATAGCTGGATCATAAGGTAGATCTATTTTTAGTCTTCTTGTATAACCTTTAAATTGTTTTCCATAGTGTCTGTACCAATTTACATTTCCACCAACAATGTAGGAGGGTTTCTTTTTCTCCACATCTTCATCAGCAATTGTTAGTACTGTCTTGTTGATAATAGCCATTCCAACTGGAGTGAGATGAACTCTCATTGTGTTTTTAATTTGCATTTCCCTAATAATTAGTGATGTTAGGCATTTTTCATGTGCTTTTCAGCCATTTGTATGTCTTCTTTTGAGAAATGTCTGCTCAGGTCCTTTGCCAATTTTTTAATGGGATTGATTGTTATTTTGCTATTGAGTTGTTCTAGTTCCTTATATATCCTGGATATTAGCCCCTTGTATGATGTGTAGCTTGCAAATACTTTTTCCCATTCCACAGGTTGTCTCTTCGCTTTGTTGATAATGTCCTTTGCTGTGCAGAAGATCTTAAGTTTGATGTAGCCCCATTTATGTATTTTTACTTTACCTGCCTGTGCCTTCAGAGTATCACTCAGAAAAGCACTGCCCACTCCCATTTTGTGTTGCATTTCTCCTGTTTTCTTCTAGTAGTTCCATAGTTTGGGGTTTTAAATTTAGGTCTTTAATCAATTTTGAGTTGATTTTTGTATACGGTGAGTGATAAGGGTGTAGTTTCAATCTTCTGCATGTGAATATCCAGATTTCCCAGCACCATTTATTGAAGAGGATGTCCTTTCCCGACTGTATATTCTTAGCACCTAAGTAAAAAATAAGTTGACTATAAATTCATGGTTGTGCTTCTGGGCTCTCTATTCTTTTCCATTGGCCTATTTGTCTATTTTTTATGCCAGTACCATGCTGTTTCGGTTACTACAGCTTTATAGTATATTTTGAAGTTAGGAAAGGTGATATCTTCAACTTTGTTATTTCTATTCATGATTTCTTCAGCTATATGGGTTTTTTTTTGTGGTTCCAGACAACTTTTAAGATTTTTTTTCTATTTCTGTGAAGAATGTCATTGACATTTTGATAGGAATTGCATTGAATGTGGAGATTTCTTGGGGTAGTATGGATATTTTGATGATGTTTATTCTTCCAACCCATGAATGTTAGATATCTTTCCAATTATTTGTGTCCTCTTCAAATTTTTTCACACTGCTTTATAGGTTTCATTGTAGAGGTCTTTTACTTCTTTAGTTAAATCTATCCTAGGTATTTTGGTTTTTTGGTAGCTATTATGAATGGGATTACTTTATTGATTCCATCTTCATCTAATTTGTTATTGGTATATATGAAATCGATTTGTTTTTGTGTATTTATTTTGTATCCTGCCACTTTACTAAATTCATTTATTAGTTTCAGTAATTTTTTGGTGGAGTATTTAGGGTTTTCTATATATATGATCACATCATCTACAAATAATGTTCATCTGACTTTCTCCTTTCCAAATTCAATGTATTTTATTGCTTTCTCTTGCCTTACTATGCTGACTAGAACATCCAGTACTATGTTGAATGAGAATGGGAAAAGTGGGCATCCTTGTGTATTGGTCTGTTTCTGTTGCTTACGACAAAATACCTAGAACTAGGAGATGTGTAAGAAAAAAATGTATTGCTTACAGTTTCAGAGGCTGGGAAAGCCAATATCCAGGGAACACATCAGATGAGGGTCTTCTTCAGTGGTGGCTTTCCAGCATTTCAGGGGTCTCACATGGCAGAAAATGGCAGAGCACAGATAGAGAGAAAGTTCTTCAGGCACTCTCCTTTTAAAGCCCTCCGAACCATACCCCTGACCATCATTTTTAATCCATTCACTATGGCATGTTCCTACAATCTTATCACCTCTTCACAGCCTGACCTTTCAATTACCATAGTAGGATTTCCTGCTCTAATCAGTTACAGAGGGTATTAAACTTCAAAGAGGTTGGGAGGGCATCCAATCTATAGCATTCCTTTCCTGATCCCCCCAAACTCACGTCCTTTTCACATACAAATACATTCATTTCATCCCCAAAGTCTTAACTTGTTTCAACCCAAAAGTCAAAAGTTCAAAGTTCCATCTGTAAAATCAAAACAATTTTATCTACTTCCATGATACAATGGTGGGACAAGCATAGGTTACATATTCTCATTCAAAAAGGGAGAAATAGGCCAAAAGAAATGGGTAACAGGTCAAAAAAAAGTCTGAAACCTAGCAGGGAAAGAATTAAATCTCAAAGCTGGTGAATCAGGTAGCTTGACTCTATGTTCAATGTCCTCTGCATGCTGGTGTGGGGGATGGGTCCTCAAGTCCTTGAGCAGCTCTGCTTCCATGGCTGTCCTGGCCTCACTTGATGGTTTAGCTCTCACAGGCTGCCATTGCATGCTGGTAGCTCCACAGGTCTGGGGTCTCCATGGAAGTCCCGCTCTCACAGCTCCACTAGCCATGGCACTGATGGGGTTGCTCTGCTGCAACTCTGACCTCACATTTCCACTTGGTGTTGCTGTAGAGAAGGCTGTCTGCAGTGACTCTTCCCCTGGGACAGATTTCTTCTTGGGCCCCTAGACTTTTCCATACATCCTTTGAAATCTGGGTGGAAGCTCCCAAGCCTTCAAAGTTCTGGCATTCTGCCAGCCTGTAGACCTAACACCACATGGAGGCTGCCTAGACTTCCAGCTTGTATCTTCCAAAGCTATATGTCCAGCCACATCTGGGACCAATGTAGCCACAGCTGGAGCAGCCAAAGCAGCTGGGGTGCTGGTGCTGGAAGCAGCTTCCTGAGGTGGACCTGGGCGTTGAGCCCATGGAGGAAACCTCAGGCCTGTTCCCCAAGACCATTTTTTCTCCCTAGGCCTTTGGGCCTGAAATGGAAGAGTTGGCCTCAGAGGCTTCTGTAATGCCTTCAGGGCTTTTTTCCCCTTCTCTTGATAATCTTGTTCTTTTGTGTTGATCTTCTTAGTGCCATTGAATTTTCCTTCTGAAAATATTCTCTGGTTCTTTACCACATGGCCAGGCTGCAAATTTTCCAAAACTTTACTCTCTGCCTCCCTTTTAACATCTGACTTTATGTCATGCCTTTGCTGCCATTACTCAGAGTAGGCTGTTAGAAGTAGCCATGCAGCTTCCTTAATGCTCAGCTGCTTAGAAATTTCTTCCAACAAATATGCCAGTTCACAACTCCCAAGTTCCAACTTCCACAAAGTCCTAGGGCATGGATACAATGCAGCCAAGTTCCTTTCCAGTTCACAGCAAGGGTGATCTTTGTCAAGTTTCTGAAAAACTCCTTCTTATTTCTGTCTGAGACCTCCTTAGAATTGTCTTTACAATCCATATATCTGTAAGCATTCTGGTCACCACCATTTAACCAATCTCTAAAATTTTGCCTGGTTTTCTTGTCTTCTAAACTTTCACTAGTATCTCAGCTTTTTCTAGCCTGTTCCTCCAAATTCCCCCAACCTCTCTGCAATACCCAATTCAAAAGCCACTTCCACATTTTCGAGTATTTGTTATAAGCAACACCCCAGTCCTGGTACCAATTTTCTGTTTTAGTCCATTTTGTGTTACTTATAACAAAATACATGGAACTGGGTAATTATAAAGAAAAATGAAATTTATTGCTTACAGTTTCTAAGGCTGGGAAGTACAAAGTTCACCTGGTAGTGGTGACAGTGACCCTGGGGTCTCACATTGCAAGATGGTGGAAGCAGAGAGAGCAAGAAAGACAGACTCCTAACTTCTTTTAAAGCCCTCAGAACCACACCCTTGACCACCATTTTTAATCCATTCACTATTGCATGATCTTACAATCCAATCACCTCTTCAAGGCTTCACCTTTTAATTACCATAATAGGATCCCCCCTTAACAGTCACAGTGGGGGCTAAATTTCTAATACTTAAAACTTGGGGAACACAGTTCAAGCTTTGGGGAGTTTGGGGGGGCATAGTTCAGTCCACTACACCCGGTTTTCTTCTAAACTTTCACCAGCATCTAGTCTTTTTCTAGCATCTTCCTTCAAATTCCTCCAGTGTCTCCTCACTACTCAGTTCCAAAGCTGTTTCCACTTTTTCAAGTATTTATTGTAAGCAACACCCCATACTCATACAAAAATCCACATTTGTCAGGGTTCTCTGGAGAGACAGAATCAATAGGATATGTTATAAATATGTGAGAGGGGACTTATTATCAGAATTAGCTCACACAACTGTGAAGAAAAGTCCTGCAACAGGCCATCTGAAAACTGGATGCTGGTATTGTGGCTCAGTCCAAGTCCAAAGTCCTCAAAATCAGGGAAGCCAATGGTTTCCTCGGTGTTCATTCTGGAACCAAAAAGCTGAAGAGCCTCAAGCACTGATCTCATAGGACAGGAGAGAAGAGTTTATCCCAGCTCCAGCAGATAGAGATTCACCTTTCCCCCCATTTATTGTTCTCTCTGGGCTCCCAGCAGATTGGATCATTCCCACCCATACTGAGGGGGATATTTCTCACCCAGTCCACTTAGGTTATCATGCTAATCTCTTCTGGAAACACCCTTATAGACACACCTAAAAAAATAGATTTACCAGGTTCTTCAGCACTCCTTAATCTGATGAAGTTGACACCTATCATTAACCTTCACTTCTTGTTTTGTTTCAGTTAGAAAAATAGCTTCCAATTTTTGTCCATTCAGTATGATGGTAGCTGTGGGTGTGTCTTATATGGCCTTTATTATATTGAGGTACATTCCTTCTATATCAAGTTTGCGGAGTGTTTTTATCAAGAAGCAGTCTTGGATTTTATCGAATGCGTTGGTTTTCTACCTTTATTCTGTTGATGTGATGCATCACATTTATTGACTTGCATATGTTGAACCATCCCTCTTGATCTTGGTGAATGATCTTTTCAATGTGTTTTTGGATTCTTTTTGTTAGTATTTTGTTGATGATCTTCACATCTGAGTTCATGAGGGATGTTTTGGTCTGTAGTTTTCTTTTTTGTTGTATCTTTTCCTAGTTTTAGTATGAGGTTAATGTTGGCCTTGTAAAATAAGTTTGGAAGTATCCATTCTTTTTCAATATTTTGGAAGAGTTTGAGAAGAATTGGTATTAGTTTTATAAATGTTTGGTAGAATTCAGTGGTGATTCTTTTTTTGTTTGTTTGTTTGTTTTTGGTTTTTTTCGTGACCAGTAACGGGATCGCAACCCTCAGTGTCACGCCCACACCATGCTCAACCAGTGAGCGGACCGGTCTCTATATGGGATCTGAACCCTCGGCGGGAGCGCTGCTGCGCTCCCAAGCGCTGCACTCTACTGAGTGCGCCACCGGGCCGGCCCAGAATTCAGTGGTGAATGCATCTGGTCCTAGGGTTTTTGTTGTCATGAGACTTTGTATTACTGCTTCAATCTCATTAGTTATTATTGGTCTTTACAGGTTTTCTAGTTCTTCATGATTCGGTGTTGGTAAGCTGTATGTGTCCAAAAATGTATCCATTTCTTCTAGGTTCTCCAGTTTGTTCACATACAGTTGTTCATAGTAGTCTCTTATGATCATTTGTATTTCTGTGGTATCAGTTGTAATGTCTCCTTTTTCACTTTTTATTTAATACTATTCTCTTTTTTCATTAGTGTAGGTAAAGGTTTATCAATTTTGTTTATCTTTTTAAAAAATCAACTCTTTGTTTCATCAATCTTTTGTATTCTTTTTAATCTCTAATTCATTTATTTCTGCTCTGTTCTTTGTTATTTATCTCCTACAGATTTGGGGATTATTTTGTTTTTGTTTTTGTAGTTCCTTGAGGTATAATGTTAGATTGTTTATTTGATGTGTTTCTTTTTTCTGTTGTAGGCATTTATTGCTATAAACTTCCCTCTTAGAACTGCTTTTCTTGTATCCCATGTGTTCTGATATGTTCTACTTTCATTTTCATTTGTCTCCAGGCATGTTCTAATTTCCTTTTTGACTTCTTTGACTCACTCTTTGTTTAAGAGCACGTTGTTTAATTTCCACATCTTCGATGGTTTCTAGTGTCCCTTTTGTTGTTGATTTCTAGTTTTATTCCATTGTCGTTGGGCAAGGTAGTTGACATGATTTCAGTTTTTAAAAATTTGTTGAGGCTTATTTTTTCAACTAACATATGGTCTGTTCTAGAGAATGTTCCATGTGCTAAGAAGAATGCATATTTTGCAGCTGTTGTATGAAATGTTCTTTATGTATGTTAGAGCCAATTGGCCTAGAGTAGAGATTAATTCTGATATTTCCTGTTTAATTTTCTGTCTGGATGATCTGCCTTTTGCTGAAAGTTGGCTGTTAAAGTCCCCAACCATTATTGTGTTGGAGTCAATCTCTCCCATTAGGTCTAATAGTAATTGCTTTATATAACTGGGTGCTCTGGAGTTTGATGTGTATGTATTTGGAATTGTTATAACCTCATGTTGCATTTATCCATTTATTGTTATACAATAAATTTTATATATATATATATATATATATATATATATTATACTTTCTTTGGCTTGAAGTCTATTTTATTTAATGTAAGTATAGCTACTCCTACTCTTTTTGTGTGTGTGTGTGTCCACTTGCATGAAATATATTTTTCTATCCCTTCACTTTTAGTCAGTCTGTGTCTTTATAGGGGAAGTAAGTTTCTTGTAGGCAGCAAGTCATTGGTTCTTGTTTTATAATCCATCAAGCCACTTTGTGTCTTTTAATTGGGGGCATTTAATCCATTTACATTTAGAGGTATTAACATATAGGGACTTGTTACTGACATCTTGTTATTTTTTTCTTATCATTTTGCTAATTCTTTTTTCTGATCTTACTGTCTTCCTTTGCTATTGAATGGTTTTGTCTAGCAGTGCATTTTGATTTATTGCTATTCATTGTTTGTGTGTCACTTACATCTTTTTGTGTTATGTTTACCATGAGGTTTACAAAAATCATGTTATGGTTACAACAGATTATTTTAGACTAATAACAACTTAACTTTCTTTTATATATATATATATAAGAACCAAAGCCATTTCTCCCCTTTGGCATCATTGCCCACCAGGTTTTGATCTTTTTTGTTGTTGTTTCCAGTTACATCTTTTGATATTGCCTATATCTTTACACTTGTTGTATTTGTTGTTGTCTTGTTAGGTTTGTCCTTTAGTCTTTGTATTAAGTATATAAGCAATTTATTCATCCTCCTTATAATATGGGAATATTCTGAGGTTGTCTGTGAACTTACTTTACTAATGAGCTATGTATCTTCAAATGTTTTCTGGCTGCTCCTTAGCTTCTTCTTACAGATCGAAGAACTCCCTTTAACATTTCTTGTAAGGCAGGTCAAGTGTTGGTGAATTCACTAAGCTTGTTTGTCTGGGAAAGAATATTTCTCCATCATATTTGAAGGTTAGTTTTGCCAGATAGAGGATTATTGGCTGACAGTCTTTTTCCTTCAGCACTCCGAGTATATCATCTCATTGTCTTCTGGCTGTTGGGTTTCTACTGAGAAATCCACTCAGTGACGTATGGGGCTCTGTTGAATGTTATGTGTTTCTTTTGTCTTGCTGCATTCAATATCCTTTCTTTGCCTTTATCTTTTGATAATTTGATTATTACATGCCTTGGGGTGTTTCTACTCATATTGAATTTGATTGGTGACCTCTGAGCTTACTAAACTTAGATGCTGTCATCTTTCTCCATACTTGGGAAATTTTCAGCCATTATTTACTTGAATATGCTTCCTACATCTCTTCCTTTTTCTTTTCCTTTGGGTACACCTATTACGTGAAGGTTATTTTGCTTGAGGGAGTCCCATATTGATTGTATTTCTGTTTCATTTTTTCTTATTCTTTTTTTCTTTTTTTGTGCCTCTGATTTGATAATTTTGTTTATCTTCAAACTTACTGGTTCCTTCCTTGGTTTGATTAAGTCTGCTGTTGGAGCTTTCTATTGAGTTTTTCAGTTCAGATAATGTATTCTTTATTTCTAGAATTTCTATTTTAGTGTGTGATTGATTCTATTCCTTTGTCACATTTCTTGTACTGCTCCTGGATTGATTTCCAGATATCATTTAATTTTCTATCTTTTTTTTTTCTTATAACTCTCTGAACATCCTTAAAGTTATTCTGAATTCTCTGTCAGACATTTCCTACATTCCCTATTCCTCTGAGTGCATTGCTGGTGCTTGGTTTGTTTCCTTTGATGGTGTCATATTTCTCTCTTCTTTCTCAATCTTTGTGTCTTTACATTGATGTCTGGGCATTTGAGGAGATTGCTACCTCTTCTAGATTGTATAGGTGTTCTTTAGTGGTGTAGACCTTTAGTGGTTAATATCAGGGGTTTGTCTCTGATCTGTGGACTTTTTTTGAGTTCTGTGTTTGATTATTATCTATCACCATCATTTAAACTCTGCACTGGAACTAATTTGTTATCCCTTGGATAATTCCAAAATGGGGGAACTTCCTGTTGGGACCAGCACTTGAGCCCTGTAGTTGAGCTAAAATGCTACTTTGTTGTTGATTCTCTGGGGAAGGCATTTTTGTGAAGCACAGGTTTTAATTGTTGACCTCTTAATCACTTCTGGGTCTTGTGATGTCAGATACACCTGGGCTGTATGGAAATTCTGGCACAGGACTGAGTCTTTCCAGATAACGCCACCTCCTGCAGTTGGATATCACTGACCAGTCTCCACTAAGTGGGTCTGTGTTGGTTGGAAGGCAGATCAGCTGCCCACACTGCATCTTAATGTTCCCCCACAGCCCAGCCTCTCTCCTAACTTTTTATGCTTCCCATGGGGTGGGACATGTGCAGGTCCCTCATGATGAGTCAGTGGCCTCTGAGTGGCCGCTATTTTCAGTCTGTTGAAACCCCTCATTCTTATCTGGGTCCACGGGAATGCTGCCAGTAGTCTTGGTGACCTGGGGGCTGGTATGGTGTGCACCACCTTTTCTCCCCTGCAGACTTCAAGTAACTTCATGCAAAGGGAACAGCTGCAGTTTTTGCCAGCTCCTGCTCCATGTGCTTACTGGGGCCAGCCCTGAAGCAGCTGGAGCCCAAAATATTTAGAGCAGTCTCTTTCTTCCTCTCTCTGCAGCTTTTCCTACCTTTATGAACTCTGTGGGTCTCCCCCTCTTTACCTGAGCTCCAGTAGCCAGGTTAACAGTTTTAATAATCGTAAATTGATTGGTTGTGGGAGAGAGTGATTTTGGGGACCATATATTCCACCATCTTAATGACGTCTCTCTTTTCTAATATCTTTCAATTATATTTTTCCATGAACTTTTGAAGTGCCATCATATTAGTTGTGACCCTTAATTTATTTTTCTTTGCATTTGAGTAGTATAACTTTCCTCAAACTTGTATTTTTGACTGTGCTACATCAAGTCGCTATAGAAGTGTCTTGTATATAGCATAACGTTGAGCTTTGAATTGTGATTCAGTCTGAATTTTGTCTTCTAATTACTGAATTAATCCCACATATTTTCACAGATATGATAAATATGTGTGTTCTTAGATATCTCATTTTTTGTTGGTTTATAACTAATACTACATTTTTACATTTCTCTATAATCTGTTTTTTGTTTGTTTATTTGTACTTATTCTTGTATTAGAAAGGCTTGCATGTTTGGTGGTTACCTTCATAATGATAACTTTATATAATATTATTACTATTCTATTTTTCATGATTACTCTTTACTTTCTATATTTTCATTCTAAACTGTGTTCCTGGGGTTCCGGGAAATCCCCAAAACACTTTTAAAGAGTTTATTTTGTCAAAATTATTTTTACAATAACATTAATATATTATTTTACTTTTTACTCTCATTATCTCATGTTTGTTGAGTGAACTTTTCCAAAACCTACATAAGATGTGATAAAGAAACAGATTGAATGCAGAAGCAGATATGAGATTCAGCTGTCTTCTATTAAATCAAACATTTAATGGATTTACAAAATGTAGAATAACGTACTTCTCACTAATTGCTTTTTTTTTGAAAATAGTTATTTTTCACTGACATATATTATTTATCTTAACATGTACTGAGTATTTTATGGTTACTTTGAAGATAAATTAATAACTTAAAATGTGTCAGTTTTAATTTATAATATGTTAGCTATTGATAGATATAACGTACATACATGAAAGTTTTTTGTGCTCCTTCATGTTTAATAATGTAAAGGGGTCCTGAGAACAAAAGTTTGAGAATCACTGTGTTATATATTAGAAAATAAAATGATAGCATGTATACTTTTCCTCTTCTTTCCCCTTCCTAAACTTAGTTTTAGTCAATAATATTATTTTTCTTACTGTTTACATTTGTACTGTCAATTTGTTTATACTTCTATATCTTGATTTTTCAGCGTTAAGTGATAGTCTATTACTTTTAGCTAATATAGAATAGATAATCAGCATATTTATGCTACCTCCTGTCTTCTTGTTTTAGTCACATTCCTTATTATCTAAATTGTATTTTTACATTGTTAGTGAAACAATAGTTTACATTATGTTCCATCACCCTAAAAACCAATTTGACCTGAGTTTTCATTCAATGGTAATATAAATATATCAACTCTCTACCAATAGTCTTTTTGATGGACTTTCCTAGTCATCTCTTCATTGGCTGAAATTTGTCCTTTTAAAATTCTGTTAAGAAGGCTCAATGAAAGAACATTCCTTCAGTGCTTACATTATCAAAATAGATCTTTTGTGGTCCTGGTACTTTATGTTCTCTTTGTGTAGCTATAAAATTCCTGGATTACATTTCTTTTTCCTTGAGGGCTTTTGAATTTATCATTCAAGTTTGTATATAAACACCTGCAAGTATTTGTTTAAGAGCACTTCACTTGTGTTGAATTGTTGCATGGCAGTTTTCCTCATTTTGGACTTATTTAAGGGTGGATTCATCAGCTGAAATATTTATTTTTTCAAATTTTCTTTTCTTCTTAGAGCAGCTCTGTTTGGATATAAACTTTTTTTCCCCTTAACCTGGATCACCACTACTACTTGCATAGTAGTAAGCATGAGAATTTGTGGTGGCTAAATATGCTCTATCATTTGGTGTTTGAGTGCTCCACAGACAAATTTGAGTCTGGACAGAACTTTACCACCTTATAAGTGACATTTTTATTCACATGGCTTTCCAAAAGTTTATGTCTTTCATTCTGAATTCCAGTGTTCTTACTAGGACACATGTCACTATTAGATGCTCAAGGTAATTTTGTCCTGACACATAGTGTGCTATTTTACTATGTGGATTCAATGCTTCATTTTGTCCGAATAAATCTTTGGATTTTTTTTCCAGGGCTTGAATTTATTATTTATTTTTAAAATTTTTATTGAAATATAGTTGATTGTACATATCTGTAGGGTATAGAGATGAATATCAATACCCGTGTGAAAAAATATGATGCTCAAATCAAGATAATTAATATATTCAACATTATACAATTTAATCAGTTTTCCTTGTCTTTTACCAATTCTTTTCTTTCCCTTGATATTTGTCTTTTAGTTTGCCTTGTAATCTTCTGTTGGAAGCTGGATGTGAAGAACTGGGTAAAAGGAACTGTGGTTGGTAGGCTTTTTTAGTTATGTATTGTAAGATGTGGAGAGAGAGGGAAAGTATTCTATAGTCCTAAGATTAGGTCTGCATGTCTTAATAAGCCTGTGTCCCTGGGCCATGATATTCACAAGTGCTTCTTTCAGTATCCCCCACCTCTCTTAGGTGAGACTGGAATTCTAGAGGAGGCTGGAATTGAGGAAGTCCTTTCTACCATATTGAAGGTTAGAGTGGACTTCAGTCAAGTACTTTCTTTCCCTGGGTCAGTTAGACTTTGGTAAAACCCCAGTTTGTTAGGCTCTGGTGAAAGTTTTGAAATCAGTCCTCATTAAGAAGAGCAGAATGCTCTGGCAGTATTTCAGAATGGTTACTTTCCCCTCTCCCCACCTGAACCACGAAGTTATTTTCCTCCAATTTTCACTGTGAGTATGTAATAGGGCTCCTGGAGGTAAAACTCACAAAAGTGTGGGAGCCTCACTAACAGTGGCCGCCCTGGAATTTCTCTCAAATTTATCTAGACTGAACCTCCCACAATTCATAAATTACAACATAGGTTATTTCGTAACAATCCTGGAATGATTTCCATGCAGTTTTCTGCTCATTGGTTTCTGTCCAATAAACTATGATTCTCTGTAGCCATCTGTTTATATCTTCAAGTTCGGAAGCAGTGGTTTGTCCTATGATCTCAGTTCTTTGATTAATCTGAGTTGCTTTTTTCTGTTTATTTATTGTTTGTTCACATTTTTCTTGTGTAGATTGGGGAGATGGCTTCTAAGTTCCTTACATGTCTAACTGGAAACCTGGAAATCCCTATGTTGATTTTTTATTATTATTGTTGTATATACAATGGTACTTCAAAAAGTTTGTGGAAAAATGGAATTAAAAGATAATACAAATCCTTCCATGAAATTTTTGAAGCCCCCTTGTATTTAAGGTGTGCAACATGATGTTTTGATATACATATACAAAATGAAATAAACAGTACAGTCTAGCTAATTATCCTATCCATCACCTTGTGTGTGTGAGTGTGTATGTGGTCAGAACACCTAAACTTAACTGTCTTAGCAAATTTTCAGTATACAATACAATATTATTAACTATAGTCTTCATGCTGTAAATTAGATTTCTAGATTTATGTATGCTTCTCCCTATTTTCTCCCCCTCCCCACCCATGGTAACCGCCATTCTACTCTCTGTTTCTATGTATTCAACTTTTTTTTTTGGCTCTGCATATGAGTGAAATCATGCGGTATTTTTCTTTTTTTTAATGGCCTATTGAAGTATTTATTCACAATAGCCAATATATGGAAACAACCTAAGTATCTATTGAAGGATGAATGGATAAAGAAATTGCAAGATATATATATATATATCACAATTTTTATAAATATAAAAGACTGTATATATGAGTATATCTTATATAATATATATATAAGTATATCTTATATTCGGTTTATGACACATTTTATATGTTATAAAATTTTACTTTTATAAGGAAATTAAGAAAGGAAAATTATGTTTATACAGCCTTTATATTTACACTCACACCATTTTTTTGTGCTTTTTAATTCTTCTTGCGGATTCAAGTTATCATTGGTGACATTTATTTTAGCCTAGTGACTTCTTTTAGTATTCCTTGAAGGCAATTATGCTCCTAAAAAAATCTCATTTTTTAAATCTGGAAATTACTTATTTCACCTCTATTTTTAAAGAATGATTTTTCTGAATATGGAGTTTGTAGTTGATAGTCTATTTTCTCTTTACCACATTAATATACTATATTACTACCTCTTTGTGCTTAATTTTTTATGATTAAAGGTCAGCTGTCAGATGTATTGTTATTTCTTTCTATGAGATAAGTCATTTTAATTTTACTTTAAAAAGTACTCTCTTTGCCTTTGGCATTTAGCAGCTAGACTATGATACGTCCCGGTGTAAACTTCAAGTTTATCTTTTTGTGTGCTCGTTAGGTCTGTAGAATAAGATTTTCTATAAGATTTGGGAAGTATTTACCCATTGTTTCTGCAAATATTTTTCTAAGAACATTTCTCTTTCTTCTTCCTAAGACTCTCATTAAATATAAGTTGATGTGCCCGATGTTTACTCACAGATCTATGAGGCTTTACTCATTTTATTTCCTCTATTTTTCTCTCTGTCTTTCAAGTTAGATAATTGCTATTGATCTAAGTTCGCAGTTTATTTTGTCTGCCATCTCAACTCTAGTTGAGTTAATATGATTTCAATAAAGTGATTTTTAAAAAATTTTAGTTGTGCATTTCATCTTAAAATTTCAATTTTGAGGGCTGGGCCATGGCTCACTTGGGAGAGTGTGGTGCTGATAACAACAAGGCCAAGGTTTCGGATCCCTATCTAGGGATGGCTGGTTAGCTCACTTGGGAGAGCGTGGTGCTGATAACAACAAGGCCAAGGTTTCGGATCCCTATCTAGGGATGGCTGGTTAGCTCACTTGGGAGAGCGTGGTGCTGATAACACCAAGTCAAGGGTTAGATCCCCTTTACTGGTCATCTTTCAGAAAAAAAAATGTCAATTTTTAGTAGTTTTTTTCTTTATATTGATTCCCTATTTGTTCAGTCATTGTCAGCATAATGTCATCTAATGCTTTAAATATAGTTTTCTTTAATTATTTAATACTATTTATCATTGCTGCTTTAAAGATTTCTTATTTCTAAATTCAGCATTGAGCCATTTAAGGTCAATTTCTGTTAACATCTTATTCCTTGTATAGGTCTCACTTTCCTGTTTCTTTGCATGTTTCAAATATGTATTGCTACTTTTAAAAACTGAATATTTTAGATAATATATTTTCATTTTCCTGCAGTTTAATGATTTTTTCCCTGATGTTTTATTTATTTTGTTTGTTTTTATTTCATAACTTGCCTGGAAATACACACACACACACACACACACACACACACAAAACTTGGCTTCTTGAGAGTTGATCCAGTGTCTGCATTACTTAATTTTTAGCCAATCATTTTGTAAGGACTCTTGCTAAAATGTCTTTAGCTCATAAACTTCAACCCTGTGCCTATAGATCTTTTCGTTATTGAAAAAAGCATTTAAAATTCAGCCTGTTCTCAATAGTCAAGTCTACTATGGGTTTCATTTTGTGATGAGCTTTCTCAGGTTTCCCCTGCACATTAGCATAGTTTCCTAGTATGCTTGGCTATATGGTGAACTTTCCTACCTCTTTCTATAGCTATTTTATTTCCAGTTAAATTTCTGGGCACTGTGACATTGAGACTTCATTATCAAACCATTAGACGTTCAAGTTTTTCGCATTTATTTTCTACCAAGTTTGCAATTTTACAAACAACAATACTTGCATGGGATTTTACTCCATACCCGAAATCAAGTTTGTACTCTGGCAGTAAAACTACTTTTTTTTCAAAGCCATTTCTTTCCTGGTGAAACTACAGTTCTTCTCCTCTCATCCCATTCTTCTTATCTGAATGCTTAGAAGTTTTTCATAAACAAACATCTCTTGCTTTATTATTTGCCCTTGGTAGACTTCTGAACTGATTTTATTTTTTCCATTTCATTTTTTAAAATTTTATACTTGTTTTCTGGGAAAAGAAGTAAATCTTTTCATAGCATGATAGCCAAAAGTTCCACCCATCACTGTATATATTTTGGTATAATTTTAGTTTTGGATTCTCTATGTGTATTACATATTTAAATTTTAAATTCAGAAATTGAGATAATAGGGAGAATAATAAAAATACCACTGTAATAATCTGAACAAAAACAATACGAATAGCTCCAAAAATGGAAAGAGTCTGAAAACAAAATTCACCTTCTGTGAGAGTTTCTACTACATTGTATTTTCACTCTGTGACATTCACCTGCCCAGCATACTAATTTATATATTTGAATGCAGAACATGAAGTTTTACTCTTCTCTAAATGTTATTCGGTGGCTTATGGAAAAATCTGCATAGGGGTGAATTTTCTTAAGCTGAATTGTGAGCAGTATAGGAGTGTCAGTAATAATTGAACAAAGTGAGGTCAGGCATTTCACATTTATCTGTTTGTCTCACAATGAGTTTTGAAAGTTGACTGATTTTAATCATGTTTGACACGTTTCTAAAGGTACCAGAGTTTCACCTTGAATTTGCTGCTACATTCTGAAATCTTGAAACAAAATTGTAGCTATTAAGTTTATAAGTAGGTATACCCTCTGTATTTTCAAATGTATTTCAATAACATTCAAATGAAGGTAGAGTTACAAAGCAACATGATTTCCATAAATGAACCTTACATCTCACAGAGCTGTGAGTACTTACCCTTTTATGATATCAAGAGGCTAGTAAAGTGCTAAAAAGCTGTGCAATATTCTAATTCCATTGCATGTTTAATTTACATGAATATATATTGTGGCCTTGCATACAGCTAGATATCAGTTCCTTCATCTCTCCCTCAATTCAAAATGAAGTTCATTAATAGTATTTGTAATTGCTAGCATTATACCATAAATTTATATGGTAGTCAGAGAAGTATAGTTATTTTCTTTTTTAAATCCACAATAATTTGTTAATTTTACCTGGATTTTTCTTTTTTTTTTGTTGTTGTTGTTGTTCTTTTTAAACTATGATGGCTTACTAGTGTGTTTGTCTATCATATTTGTGATGGCTAATTTTAGGTGTCAGCTTGACTAGGTTAAGGATTACCTAGAAACCTGGTAAAGCTCTATTTTGGGGTGTGTCTTTGAGGGTGTTTCCGGAGGAGACTAGCATGTGAGCCTGAGTGGATTGGGTGGGAAAGATCCTCCCTCAATATGGGTGGGCACCATCCAATCTGCTGGGTGCCCAGAGAGAACAAAAACAGAGGAAAAGGTGAATTTCTGTCTCTATCCACCAGATCTGGGATACACTCTTCTCTCCTGTCCATGGACATCAGAACTCTTCAGCCTTTGGGTTCCAGGACTTACATCAGCGGCATCTCCAGGATCTCAGGCCTTTGGTCTCAGACTGAGAATCATGCCATTGGCTTCCCTGGTTCTGGCTTTTGGACTTGAAATGAGCCACACTACCAGCATCCCAGGGTCGCCAGGTTGCAGACCTATCACAGAATTTCTCAGTCTTTATAATCGTGTGAGCCAGTTCACCTAATAAATTCCTTCTCGTATATGTACATACATAGCCTATTGGTTCTGTCTCTCTGGAGAACCCTAATTAATACAGTATTTTTCAGGTGTCAGGAACACAGAGGTACTGGTATGAGGTCATTTCTGATATTAACATTTACTATTGACTAGTCCAAAAGAACGCTATTTTCTCCTCTAGTCTCAATGCATGTCCAAAGATAAGGTGGCAGCCATCCAAGATTGTTGTAGCATTGCAATGTGGCACATTTACTGCAGATCAATAATATTACACACTGTTAAAGTTTTCTTGCTGCATTGAATGCTAAAGGTATCAGTCCTCCATAAAGCACAGTGATGATTTCTTTAGATGATTCTGACTCAAGTCTTAAATATGATAAGTAAAAATCAAGTCCTTAAGGATTCAGAGCCTAGAAAACTAGAGATACACTTATCACTGATTAGTTATAAGGAATTAGGAACTTCAATTCCAGATATTAGTTATAAAAATTTACTGAAGGTTATTGGCAATAAATTTCATAAATTTTTTATGTAGTCCTTAAAAAGACATATTAATATCGCAATAGGTATTAGAATATGAAAAATATAATAGACATAACATTTTAAATATAATATAACTTTAAGTTTTCTCTTCAAAGTTAATATGTATATGTGTTTTTAAAGAACTCATATTTAATGGTATTTAAGTATTTAATATTTGTGTTGTTGCTTAGAAAATTCTTTGTAAAGCAAGCTTTATGTAAAATGACTACTTTGCTGGCAGTATTCAGTGTAGCAAGAACATCAGCTTGAATACAATCTAGGATACACAGAAATTTCTTCATTGTCTGACAAATGAATGGGGTAGTCAACTTGGCATCTCTTTGCTTATAGGATGGAGGAGATTCTTGAAATACAATTTATCCTACTAATAGAGGAAGTCTGGCAAGGAAGTATAAAGAGCAAAAGTCTCTGATTTAGGCATAAGCTGCACTGCTAAAGAAGACAAGATCAGGGGGCTCTCTGGCTCTGATGGCATAACTACATAAAGTACTTCTGAAAATTTGCAATGGCAATGGCACAGACACAACATGGCAGGAATGTCAACAAAAACTTGAATAAAACTGTGGTGTTTAATGGAAGGCTAAAGTGGATCCAAAAACTTAGAGATGTGCTCCACAGATCTCCACTTAAGACAAACTCACTGCCCAGCTGTAGGGAGTGTGATTGACAGCCTCCAGTTGCTCCACCAGCATTGTGTAATGTGCATACTTTAGGGATTTAAAGATACATATCAATAACCACTATATCCAAAAAATAAGACTGTAGGATATGTTTAAATTCATATTTTATAGTATTTTGAATTTTGAACAACCAATCAAAATAGACATGTTCATAAACATTACCTCTTTATGATAAAGGCGTATTTATTTAAATGCCTGCAATTACATACCAGAGAGAGGCAGGCTCAATCTAAGTAAGGAAAAAAAGTCATGTTTAAGCAAAAGTGTCTAAACTAACTGCTGTCACCAACTGGCATAAATTATTCAAATATTATCATAACTTGTATAATGTGATCCTCACTCTTTCTTTGTTACATTCTTCTGGAATTTATGATGCAAAGAACAATGTATAACCAATCAGTATCTTATGTTATTTTAGTGAAGCAATGTAAATTCTTGACAAACAACTTTGGAACAACTTGCTGCCTTAACTGCTGCCTTAACTTCGTTTTCCTTTAAAAGCCTTGTGCAACTGCTGCCGGGTGGAACACATATTCAGGGCAATGTGAATTTGTTTCTCCTGGGCTTCAGTCCTCAATTTTTGCCCAAATAAACTACTTATTTTATATTTTAAAAAAGAAAAAGAAAAGTAAAAGACTTCTACAAATCCAAATGTTATTATTTAAGGCAATGCAGCTTGTGAAGCCAATGAAATTTTGACAATGAAGAGAAATTGAGACAGGCTCTTTGTGTAAGCAGGAAGAAAAATAGTAGTTTTAAGGTTTATATGGACTTGTGTCTCTTTTACAGTGGACATGATGTATGTATGGCATAATTGCCCAACACCTGTTTCAGGATGGGGTGATTAGGAAATTATGAAATGATCTTCCAGTTTAACCAATAATTGTAAGGGCTACTATTGATTACAATTAAAGTAGATTTTCTTTTAGCAAGTATGGTCATAAAGAGGGTGTTCTAGTGAATCACATATTGAGTTAGCAGAGATTTACCATATATTGTACATGAAAATCAACAATTTCTAAATACTTAGAAGACAAAATTCACAAATCACTGGAATTATACTGAAAGTAATTGAATTTTTGATGTTTCAGAAGGCACTTGAGTGTCTTAAAGCCCCAGGATTACCAGGTAGCTGTCACAGTTGTAGAGATATATAACTGTTCTGCTTCTAGGTAAAAGATTCGAGAAAAATTGTCAATTTTTATATTAGTACATATGCATTATTTGTATATTATTCCTCATTTAATATAAGACATTATATATCAATAATTCTGAGGATGATATGAAACTAGGAGAAATATTTGAATATGTCTTCATTTCACTGAGACTGCATTTTGGGTCCTGTGGTTTTAGAACAAAACTGTGCTTTCATTTGTGTCTTAAATACAAAATATAATTTTTCATTTGCAGAATCTAAAACCTGATGAATCATTGATGAAAAGTTTCTTATAAATGAGAAGCTAAAGCAGCTTACTACATAAGTAGAATAGATTACCAATGGGTGTCTGTCAGATTCCTCTGTGACATTTTGGTTCTCAGCCCTATTGTTTTTCAAAGAATCATGATATTGTCTGTATCAGAAGAAAATGTTTTCAGAAAAATTGTATAAATATATATTCTAGACTATGAAAGGCAGCAATGGAATTTTGAACCATTTCTTTTAAAATTATTATTTGAATAAGTAGCATTAACACTTTGTTTATTTTGTTATATCTCCATGGTAACACACAAAAGGTTAACCCTTACCTATAACTGGTAGGAGTCAATATTTGGCTTTGAAGTGTTATGCTCATAATTTAGTTTTTCTTCCATAGTTTATATTACAGGCGTCAGACATTTAAAATGGCTCAGAAATACATATTGACGAGGTTACAATGTCAATTTTTATGAAGACACTTCCATTGAAATAAAAAAAAGTTTCCTAGAAGGAGGAGATTAGACACACCTGTGGGAATTCCAATTATTTTTTTCCTTCTCTGGTATGACCTACCACTATCCAAGGGTATTAAATTCCATGTTTGTGTCAAATAAAAAATAGATACATAGAAAAAAACAAAATCAGAAATTTTAAATATTGAGAGAAGAAATTTATGTCAGTAAAGATTCAGTAAGGAGGCAGAAGCCACAATGCAATCTTATTAAGGGAAATTTAATATAAAGAGTTATTAAGTAATAACAAGGGAGTACATACTAAGGGATAAAGAGAATTCAACCTAATCCAAGAATAGCAGATATATGCAGCAGCCATTTCCTCTAGGATGAGGCAGAGTACCCAAGGAAGGACATAGTTTGGAAGATCTCCACAACTACCATATATCCACCCAAAGCTGAGTTTCAGACCTCTTTCAAATGGGTATGGCTGTAGATCATCTTCAACAGATCACAAACACATCTCAACATGTAGTTACTTAACATTGTCTTCTGTTTAGAATTCATATCCAAGAAACATACCCAATTTCTTCTTGAATCTAATTATATTATCAGTCAGTAAATATTTGAGGTAATGAATTCTGTGTGGTTAATATTTGCTGTATAATGTAAAAATATTTGTGAAAAATCTACCATTTCCATTCTTGAAAAAACAAATTTTCATTTTAAGGTTTGGGTGATAATATTTGGGTGATAATAATAATTTGGAAAAATACCTGTACTTTTTTAATCAATATTTTTCTCAACAAAATTGATTGTTCTTAAAATGTGTAAATGCTGCTTGAACAACTTATTGATTAGGGAATTTTTTAAATGCCATGTCTACCACCAAATAAACTTGCATAACAAGGAAAATAAATATTCATATATATTGTTTTAACGATATTCTAATTGCATTCCTATTGTTTTTTAAATTGAATTTCCGTAAAAGTCTAAGCAGATTCATGTTCTGTTCAATTTCACATTTAATAAAAACCATAACATTAGTGAATCAATTCAGTTTAAGAAGTTGATATTTAGTATGTTAACATTTTCCATCATCTTTAGAGATTTTTACAGGAAAATAGAAACCCCGTAAGATCAAAGATTCTAAGCAATGAGGAAAACATACTCTTTTGTTCATCGAGGGGATATTCTAACTGTTCATTTTGACAATGCTATATTTACTTAATTATGGCAGGTCATATAGCTTAAAAGTTATTTTTAAAATTATTTTCTTGACAGTTAAGGATTATATAACATGTAAGTATATACTTAGCAGTGAATGGAGGTATACTTAGATTATCTCCATTTTTTTACTTACTAATGCTATTTATAACTTAATAAACTTCTTGAGTTATAGACTTTGTCAAAGGAAAATCTGAGTCTTAACTTTGTTGATATATTTTTAGGTGTGTGGGGCTTACAGACTAACTCATTGTGTCCTGAAATGAAAGAAATCTCACATCTCAAGTTTATAAAGCATTATACCTGCAGCAGTTTTCAATTTATTGTCTTTCAACTCCAAATCTACTCTTGCTTGTACTGTTTTATGATATTCAAGCTAGATCCTATAAACATTTCTATTTTGCCACCTGAAACAATTTTAAGCTTTGTCAACAAAGGGTGCTATAGGGCCACTACAGGAAGAAGAGCTTGCTTTCTCTGGTTCTAGTGTGCTTTTCACTGCTGTTCCTGTGATATGTGGTCAGTAGCATGTGAGACACTTAGTGGCACTCACTTCCCCAGCTATTTTCAGTGGTGCTCTGAAGAGTAGCTTTCCAGAGAATCTTGTAAGTAGTCTAGTTTTGTTGGCACTCAAATGGGTAGTCTCCTGATTGCCAGCTTCAGCCTGAAGCACCTCAGTGAACTTCCCTACTATCGAGTTTTCTTCAACCCTACTCATATCAAAGAGGTCTGAATCTCAGTTTTGGGTGGATATTATAGTGGTGGAGATCTTCCAAACTATGTCCTTCCTTGAGTACTCTGCCTAATCCTAGAGGTAATGGCTGCTACATATATCTGTTATCCTTGGATTATTATTTTTTTTTCCTTTTTGTCTTTTTTCGTGTCCGGCAACGGATCGCAACCCTCAGTGTCGCGCCTGTACCGGACCGGGACCGGCAACGTGATCGCAACCCTCGGTGTTGTGTCCGCACCTCGCTCAGCCAGTGAGCGGGAACCGGTCTGTATGTGGGATCTGAACCCTCAGCGGGAGCGCCGCCGCGCTGTCAAGCGGCGCACTGTAGCAGTGCGCCACCGGGCCGGCCCTTGAGTTCTCTTTATGCCTTAGTATTTTCTCCCTTGTTTCTAGTTAATAATTCTTTACATTAAATTTTCCTTGATCAGATTGCATTGTGGTTTCTGCCTCCTGATTGAATCTTTACTGACATAAATTTCTTCTCTCAATATTTAAAAATTCTGATTTTGTTTTTCTCTGTGTATCTATTTTTGTTTGCAACAAACATGTATTTTAATACCCTTGGATAGAGGTAGGTCATACCAGAGAATGGAAAAATAGAATTCTTACAGGTACTTCTTTGCCAACTCTTGTTCTAGGAAACTTTCTGATTTCAAAGCAAGTTTCTTGCCATTTTGTTTTTTCCTTTCAATATAGTGTTTACTGTTGTATTGGTTTTCTAGGCCTGCTGTGGAAAATTTCCACTAAGTGATTCGCTTAAAACAACAGAAATTTATTTTCTCACACTTCTGCAGGCTAGATGTCTGAAATCAAAACGTTGGCAAGGTTGGTTCTTCTGGAGGCTCTGAGAAAGAATCTCTTCTATGCCTCTCTCCTAGCTTTTGGTGATTGCCAGCAATCCTTGGCATCCCTTGACTCGTTGAAGCATCACTAAAATCTTTGACCCTGTTGTCACATGGAGTATTCCCTGTGTGTGTGTGTGTGTTTCTGTGTGTCCAAATTTCTCTCTTCTTATAAAAATGAAATTTATAAAACTGGGGGTCCTCCCTAATCCAATATGACCTCCTTTTAATGTGATTACATCTGCAGAGACCCTATTTCCAAGTGAGGTAACATTCACAGGTACCTGGAGTTAGAACTTCCACATAATTTCTTGCGGGATATAATTCAATACACAACAGACTGCCCTTTACTCCCTACACCCAAATACACATCCTTCCTTTATAAAAAATACATTCACTTATTCCAAATCTCCCAAAGTCTTAACCCATTCCAGCATCAACTCTAAGATCAAGATCTCATATCAATATAATCAACTCAAAAGGTCCCACATCTCATGTTCTAAATCATTTAACTCATTTATGGCTGAGACCCTGAGAGTGGTTCATCCTGGAGCAAAATATCTATCTGTGGATCTGTGAGACTAGAAAACAAGTTATCTGCCTTCAAAATACAGTGATGAGATAGGAATAGTGCAGATATCACATTCCAAAAGGAAGGTGAAAGGAAAAAGGGGTCACAAGTCCCAAGCAAGTATGAAGCCCAGCAAGGCAAATTCCATTAGGTTTTCAGACATGAGAAAAATAATCTGTGGTTTGATCCATTCTCCAGGCCCTTGGGGAATCCTTTGGCCCTAGCCTTTGTGCCTGCAGAGATTCCATCAGACCCACCCACTCAGAGCTTGGCAGTGGTCCTGCCCCTGGGCAGGCTGTTTCCAGCTTGCAGAATCCCAGGAGTTTGACCTATTTTCTTCATTTTTTTTTTCTCCTGTCTCTGTTCCCTTCAGTCAAAACTAGAAGCATTTATCTGAGATGATTGATTGAATTAATGTGTCACATGCCTCATCTCTCCAGCAAGTTTGGCCAGCCATACCTTTGATGTTCTTTCCAGAGCACACTTTTTTATTATTTGTAGTACGGATAGGCTGAAAATTTTTCAAATCAAGTTCTGGTTCCTTTTTGTTCAGTAGTTCCTTACTCAATTTATTTCCTATAACACTTTACTATAAGCAGTGAGGAGAACCCAGGCTGTGTCTTCAAAACTTTGCCTGGAAACATCCTCATCTAAGTGTTTATATTCATCACTTAAAATTTCTGCTTTCCACTCAACAGTAAAACATAATTCAGCCAGATTTTCTGCCACTTTATATCAAGGATCACCCTTCCTCCAGTGTCCAATAAAATCTTTCTCATCTCTGAGACCTTACCAGAAGCACGTTATCATTCATATTTCTACCAACAATCTGTACATGATGATATATGCATTCTCTAAGATAATAGAAGTTTTATCCACAGCTCTCCTTTCTTCTTTCTGTCTTCAACAGAATTGCATTTAACATCCATATTTCTACAAGCAGACTCTTCAAGGCAATCTAGGCTTTTTCTATTATGCACCTCAAAATTCTTGTGGCCTGCGCCTATAATCTGACTTCAAAGTCACTTTACATTTTTAGGTACTTATTACAACACCAACCCACTCTAAAGTGGGTCTGTTTAGTTTTGGTACTTCAGTACCAAAGTCTGTCTG
This sequence comes from Galeopterus variegatus, assembly GCF_000696425.1. Lineage (NCBI taxonomy): Eukaryota > Metazoa > Chordata > Mammalia > Dermoptera > Cynocephalidae > Galeopterus > Galeopterus variegatus. The sequence continues at coordinate 205,475 of NW_007727840.1, read as the reverse complement.
TATTAGTTTCCTAAGGCTTCCATAACAAATTACCACAAACTGGGTGGATTAAAATAACAAATTAATTTTCTCATAGTCCTAGATGACAAAAGTCTTAAATCAAGCTGTTTGCATTGTTGGTTCTTTCCTGGAGTTCTGAGGAATATTCTATTCCATATTCTTTTTTCCTAGTTTCTGTTTGTTGCTGGCAATCCTTGGTGGTTTTGGCTCATGGCTAATCACACCAGTTCTTTCTCTATTATCACATGGCTTTCTTCCCTATTTATCTATCTGTTTGTGTGTCTTCTCTTCTTATAAAAACACAAATCATATTGGTTTTAGAGTCCACTCTAATGCAATATGACCTAATCTTAACTTGATTATATCCAGAAAGACCTTATTTCCAAATAAGGTCACATTCACAGTTACCTGCTGGTAGAACTTTAATATAAATTTTGGAATGGTAAAATTCAACACATAACACTGATTAAAGGAATGGATGCTGTGCAGAAACATATTTTTGCTCAATTCTTCAAAGGGATCTTTTTACCTATATCAGTTTTGAGGTTTTCCTATTTAGAAGGCTATCTTAGCCAAGTTACAATACCTACTTTCACTCTGCCTTGCTCTCCATAGGGAATCTGATTGGTCAGAGTTAGATCTCAGAGACTGATGATAGACGATAAAGAATATGGGAAGCAGTAGCAAAAGAATATAGGTCAGTGAAATGGCTTTTTTTCAACACCCAGGGCTCCTTGGATTTACATTAATTTAGTCCCCAAGTAGAATAAATACATCACTGTAAGTAACCGACTTTAGGTATTAGATGGAATTCACAACAAAAAAGAAAAAGAAAAAAGAAATTTCCTCCTTTAGCTAAAAGCAACTAGAATGATTTGCACAAATTGCATTTTCAAGACAAGAAAATTCTCTGCGTATGATGTAGTTTAGACCCAGCTTTTTAGAATCATATTACTAAGCAATGAATTTCGTTTATAAAGAGCTTCACTCAAAATATGTTTTTTCTTTTTATAAACTGGAGTGAGATATTATAAAGATAATAAGGTTCTCATTCTGGTATGCTCTGTGTGTGCTCTTTTCAGAATCAAGGGAGCCCTTCAGCTGCTTTGTTAGTAAGATCAATTATTCATAGCAAAGACAAACCCACTTATATTTTTGCACTCAGCACAGATATACCATTCAGGACTATAAAATGCATTCATTCTAAAGAAAGGTGGTAAGTAGCTTCTGTTGCTTTTCAAATTACTTTATGGTTAAAAAAAAATAAAAGCATGCCTCTGTTGCTGGGAAAATAAGGGAAATAAATGCCAACATAATGAAAAATCAGAAGGCATTTTTAAGGCACATATCTAAAGAGAAAGCAATGAAACTTATAATGCTAAAATATAGTCTCATATAGAGTTGGGAGGTCCAGGAAGAGAGGCTGGTGTATAGAAATACAACTGATGCTAAGAATGAATGGCCCATGTGATGTCATTTTCCCCCCGTTAGGACCAGGTTAGGAAAAAAATTTAAGATATTTTTGGACAATTTAATAAATTTTTTAATAAAAATAGATTTATGGAGGCCCATTTGAAGTTAGATTTGGGCATTTAACAAAAAGTTAAGCAAGTGACATTTGACTGACTACCATATATCCACAAAAATCAAATTACCTCTCCATGAAGGCTGTTTGGGTCTATTATTATTAAGGCTGGTGGCCCCATAAAAGGGACAGAAAGTTTTGAAGAGATGCCAGAGAATGTCCCCAACTATATAATCTACTTGTGAGAAACATATTTATCAATGTGACTGCTTAAAATAGTACAAAGGCTATAATGAAGTAAATCCTGAATCACATATAGCTGAGCCATAGTAAATGCTTGATAAAATGCTTATTACCTTGAATTGTACAGCTAATCAGTGGTTTATGTTGCTTTAACTTCCATGGATTTGTCAGCCCTTTACCCCTGGGTGATGGAGCTGCAAAGGATTACTCAAAGCCCATCTCTTCTGAGCAGTGAGAAGCCCCAAAGTGGTTAATCTCCCATAATCCTCAAGAGAGAGGCATTCCTTCCATTTGGGAAATTAACCATGAATTGGGGTTTTTTTCTCACATTTATTCTCCAGACCATGAAGTTACAGGAGGAGAACACAGGTGGGGTTATAGTTTAACAATATAGGCTGGTAACATTCAGTAAAACAAGCAAAGTGATATTTTAAAAGGCAATTTAAGTGATCCACCAACAAAAGCTTGATTTTAGCAAACATTCTTTCTCCCTACAGAAGCTTCCCAGTATCTTTACATATCAATCAGTAACCTGTCTGTCTTTGAACCAGCAGCCTTGCTGTGTTACAATTCTTTATCTTACAACAGAGACTGTAGCCTGGGAAAAATTTCCTGTTTTTTGCGAGGTCAACATTTTACATGTACTTTTAAGAAGTTAGACTAAACCTGAAAGTACAAGAAACTAGACCCTGTGCAACATATTTCCTTTATAGTATACTCAACACTTTATATATGTGTTATATAATATGCACTAAATATAACTGTTTCTGTAAGGGTATGCATCCAATTTTCTGCCATATTCTGATGTGTAGTGCACCTGGAGCTTCTTTTAGAAAGTTACTACCCTGGAAGAGTCTGTTGGAGGTCCAAATTGTATTACTGGCCAACATCTAAGATAAACTCTCTAAGTGATTAGGAATATAACTTCTGAACAATTAAACCTGGCAAGAATATCTTCCATAGCTTCCTGGGATGCTAGAACATGAGGCTTTTATGGTTAGTAGTGCTGGGTTATCTCCAAAACAGATGTAACCTACTCAGGATATCCTAGAAATAGAGAGGGCTGTAGAAGCACACTTATAGACATTTGCAATGCTCAGACAATGGTTCCTTTGAGCAAGGTCAGTACTAAAAGTTTATGTGCCTCACACATGACTCTGACAATTACTGTATATTAGTAAATCATTGGCAGAGGTGAGATATCATACATATAGGGGCTCTTCTTGTTTTGTCTCTGATCCACTACTTCAATCAGTTCTGTAGTTTACATGAATAGAGTGTTTTCCATGGAAATGCACATTGGAAAGTCATGACAATTCTCAGAACATTTTTTTTATTCTGTTAGTTTGAATTTTGATTCTTTAGGCTATTAATTAGCTACTATCGAAAAGAATCAGTATTATTGTACTGAGATGTGTATATAGAGAGCTACTAAAGTTGATGGACATCCATTGTGATCGGGGAAGATTAGAAAATCTTCACATGCAAAAAGTATTTCATTATGTCAATAATTTTTAAATGATAGAAGGGTAATGATTTCTGGTTCTTAACTCCATCAGAACTCCCACAGGAAACTCATGTGTTACACAAATATATAAGCCTGCCACATATATTTTTGTTCACTAGCCTGGTATAACCTGGAGACATCAGCTTTGTATTAGTAACTATTGGAAGGCAATTTGGCACTGGAGAATTGACTGAAATTTCCTTTGATGACTAAACCCTTCCCTAAGTTAGTTCTGTTATTTGTCTCCTCACAGAGTCCTGCCACTGGAGTTTCCATATTTGCTTCCTATACCTATTGAAATGAATCGTTTGAAGTGGAGAGAATAAGGAGATTGAATTCATGGCAGTAAAAAGAGTGACAATCCAATTCTGTAGCTCAAAGGAGGCTCACATTTTGTATGTGCTAAATATGCCTCACCACTCTTATCATGCCACTTCACAGCTCATGCCACTTCACAGTTCCTTTAAAGCTCTCCATGGTTATTTTGAGAGTGAAAACATTCTCTACAAACATCTCTCTAACCGCTTTGGAGCATTTATGAGGATATGGAAACTTTCATTACTACTTTCCTTAAAGCTTTGAAATACTCAGAAGAAGCAAACACTTTGAGGAAACTTTGCCAGCCTGCTTCTTATTTTACTGTGAATGAAGAAAACATATTGTGGTTAGAATTTTTGTTTATTTGTTCATTTAAATCAAATTTGTGTTACAGTACTGCGAAATAACAAGTGTTAGAAACTTGCAAGGATTTATGGTGGGTAAACTTCTGCCAATTACTTGGTATACTTCTCTCTCTAGTTGGATATCAAATGCAACAAGCTGTGTATTATTCAACATTCTATTAAGCAACATGATCTCATAGTTATATTGTGAAGACACTTATTGCTCATAATGATGATCCTTAAATTCAGGTGCAAGCTATTTATAAAGATGAACTCGTTGGACAAATTAAAATGTTGGCGGGGAGGGGAGGGAGGCACAGGACTGGGAAGAATCCAAGAAAGGGTACAAGGTCAGTGAAGCCAGAGATTGAGCTCAATACCTCTGGACCGCTGGAATATAAATTCTACTTCAGGGCCAGCTTTGTGAACATTCATTTTGAACGAGGGCCCCCCCATTTTCATTTTGCACTGAGATCCAAAAATTATGTAGCCAGCCCAGCCTCAGAGTTTTTTTTTTTTTTCTTGTTTCTAGGCAAAGATGTTGAAGTCTCTATACTCCCATGTTCATCAGTCTTTGGCTACAGAATGTTAAGGGGCAGAAGAGTAAAACCCCGAGCACTTCCATACAAGATGGTAGACAGAGTGCCCGAGGCCCAAGAGCTAACGTTTGCTGGCCCAAATCTTTAGCAGCAAAGCTTGCAGAAGCTGAAGGATGGCACATGGATCTAGATGTGGCACCAACAGTGTCAGCTATATACTGTTAGCCCTTTGAGGCATATCCTGACAGACAAATTTTCTGTGCTCACACAGACCTGTGTGTGTGTGTGCGTGTGTGTGTGTGTCTTTATCCAACAGGTAGAGAGATAGATAGGCAGCCTGACAGATCAACCAATAACAGATTAAACTTCACATATTTGTAAATGTTCAATTCTTTATTTTGATTAATCTCTTATATGGCTGCATTTATTCAGTAGCTAATCCCCCCCATCACCACTACCACTATCAATGGCTTTTTTGTGTAATATTTTCTCTCATTCATTTATTCAACCAATACTATTTAGTTTACTACAAGCTCATGCACTATTCAGGTGCTAGGAATATGGGACCGACCAAGAGAAATTTTATGAAGCTTGGATTCCAGTAGAAAGGGACAGACAGTATAAACACATGTATGATTATATGTATGTATATATAAAGCTAGATAACAATAGGTGCTATGGAGAAAAATAAAGCAGGTTGTGAAGAGTGGATAGTGCCAGGCTAGAGGGTGCTATTTCATATGAGGTAGTTAGGTGAGCTTTCTCTAAATTGTTAACATTAGAATGGAGACCTGAAGGAAGTGAGAAGACAGGTACTTATTTGGGGTAAATGAATTCAAGGCAGAAAGAACAATAAGTGCAAAGACTCAGCAGCATAATGAGTGTAACTGTGAAACAGCCAGGAGGCCAGTGTACCCAAAGCAGAGTGAGCTCCAGGCAGAGGGGTAAGAGAAGAGGACGGAGAGGTAGACAAGGGCCGAATAACCTACGACTTTGTAGGCAATTGCAAAGTCCTGGGATTTTATTCTGTTACTCCCCAAGGAGTGTCATGATTTAACCTGTGTTTTTGAAATTAATTTTTAATTGACACATAATAATTAAACATATTTATAGGATGCAATGTAATGTTTCAATACATGTATACAACATGTAATAATTAAATTAAGGTAATTGGAGTATCTATCACCGCAGATATTTATCATTTCTTTGTGGTAAGAACATTCAAAATTCTCTCTTCCAGTTATTTTGAAATATACAATATATTATTGTTAACCATAGTCACCTTACTATGCAATGGAACACTTGAACTTATTTCTTCTATCTAACTGTAACTTTGTACCCATTAACCAACCTCTCCCTATACTCCCCGCCCCACCACCCCAGTCTCTGATAACTACTATTCTTTTTTTTTTTTTTTCCGTGTCCAGCAATGGATCGCAACCCTCAGTGTCGCCCCCGTACCGGACCGGGACCGGCAACGGGATCGCAACCCTCGGTGTTGCCCCCGCGCCTTGCTCAGCCAGTGAGCGGGAACCGGTCTGTATGTGGGATCCGAACCCTCGGTGGGAGCGCCTCCGCACTTCCCAAGCGGTGCACTAGCGCAGTGCGCCACCGGGCCGGCCCTGATAACTACTATTCTACTCTCTACTTCTATGACATCAACTTTTAAAATTCTACATATGAGTGAGATAGTGCAATATTTGTCTTTTTGTGCCTGGCTTAGTTCACTTAGCATAATGTCCTCCAGGCTCATATGTTGCTCCCGCGCCTCGCTCAGCCAGTGAGCGGGAACCGGTCTGTATGTGGGATCCGAACCCTCGGCGGGAGCGCCTCCGCACTTCCCAAGCGGTGCACTAGCGCAGTGCGCCACCGGGCCGGCCCTGATAACTACTATTCTACTCTCTACTTCTATGACATCAACTTTTAAAATTCTACATATGAGTGAGATAGTGCAATATTTGTCTTTTTGTGCCTGGCTTAGTTCACTTAGCATAATGTCCTCCAGGCTCATACATGAAGAATTCTATGAACTTTCTAGTGGCTAGGACATGGAGTGTGAGAAAAATGTGATTTCAAATATGTTACCAAAAATGAAGGATTCCTGTGGTGATGGAACTCTCCTGTATATTGACTGTGGTGGTGACTTGCATGAAAATACACATGTGATAATATTGTATAGAACTAAATGCACACCCACACACATATACACAGAAGTATAAGTAAAACTGTGGAAATCTAAATAAGGTGGTTGGATTGAACAATGACGATATCCTGGCACTTAGGGTTTCTACTGAGAAATCTGCTGAGAGATGTACTGGGGTTCCATTGAATGTTATGTGTTTCTTTTCTCTTGACACTTTCAGTATTTTCTTTCTCTCTTTGGGTTTTGATAATTTGATTATGATGTGCCTTTGGATTTTTCTTCCTTGGATTGAATTTGACTGGCAACCTCTGAGCTTCCCATACCTGCATGCTGTCATTTTCCTCCATACTTGGGAAATTGTCAGACATTACATCTTTGAATATGCTTTCTATCTCTTCATTTTTCTTTTCCTTCAGGTATGCCAGTTATGCAGAGGTTATTTCATTTGAGCGAGTCAAATATTTGCTTTATTTTGGTTTCATTTTTTTCTTATTCTATTTTCTTTTTGCTCTTCTGATTGGATAAATTCCTGTGTTTTATCTTTGAGCTCACTGAGTCTTTCCTCTTTTTGATAAAGTCTGCTGTTAGAGATTTCTATAGAGTTTTTCAATTCAAATAATTTATTCTTTATTTCTAGACTTTCTATTTTTATGTAATTGATTCTTTTTTATTTACTGAAACTTAATTGATTGTACATTTCTGTGAGGTGCAGAGTTGAATATCCATACTTGTGTGCAATATGTGATGCTCAAATCAGGATAATTAGTATATTGAAACTTACTCAATGATTCTATTTTTTTTTCTGTCATGCTTCTCGTTCTGCTTGTGAATTGTTTTTACAATATCATTTAATCTTCTATCTGCATTTTCTTTTCTTGTGACTCCCTGAACATCCTTAAGAGGGTTATTCTGAATTCTATGTCAGACATTTCATAGATCTGCTGTTTTTCTGCATATATTGCTGGCGCTTTATTTGTTTTATTTGGTGGCAGCATATTTCTCTGTTCTTTCTCAATCTTTGTGTCTTTACATTGATGCCTATGCACTTGAGAAGATTGCTATTTGCTGCTGATTCTCTGAGGAAGGCTCTTTGTGAGAATCATTGATCACTTTTGGGTCTGGACTGTGTGGAAATTCTAGCCCAGAATGTGATCTTTCCTGCAGAATGAGTCCCCTGCAGTTCTATTGCCCTGACTGATTTCTACAAAGAGCAGCTGCACATGCTGCACCCAAGGTTCCACCGATAGGCCAGCCTTTCCCCCACACTCTAACTGCTTCCCATGGGGCCAGTCATGTGTTCATCTCTTACAATAACTCACCAGCCTCTGGGCAGCTCTCCTCTATAGTCAGTTGGAACTGTCTGGTCCTATACTGCTCAGGAGAAACCTGCCATGGACTTTGTGGCCTGTGGGCTGGTATGGTGCACACTGAAGCCCTCCTTTCCCCTACAGATTCCAAGCAGGTTTATCTGAAGGGTGCCGCTGTGGCTTTTTCCAGCTTGTGTAACAGCTAGTCCCCACCTCTGTACCAGTCTGGCTCAGAACAACAGGTGCCGTCCTGATACCCTCTCACTGTTGCTTCTCACACCTTCACATACTCTGTGGGTGTCTCCTCCTCTTCCCCCAGCTCCAGTGGTTCCATGTTGGCAGTAATTGCTTTTTAATAGCTGTAAATTGATTACGTGTGGGAAGGTGGGAGGCTGGAAATTGTCTATTCTGCCATCTCGATTTCTTTTATTTTTTTTTAAGTTAGTCATATCATTGATTCTTTGGAGTTTTCCAGGTAGACTATTGTGCAAAAAATAACACAGCAGGCCTGACACTGTTATCCTCAGAAAGGTCTACTTGCAAGTTTGGTCCTTGACTGTTATGTGGAAACTTGTACACAGGAAGAGTTCTCACCATTCCCAGAACTAAGAGGAGCTTACACGTCCTCATCACAAAGAAATGATAACTTTTTATGATGATGAATTTGCTAACTACCCTGATTTTATCACTACACATTGTAGACATGTATTGAAATATAACTATGTACCCCATAAATATGTACAATCAATGCATTTCAATTAAAAATGTATAAAAGATTGGCTCACAGTGCCTAAATTGTTGAACAAAATATATGGTTTATGCTGAACACTTGCCTTTTATCCCAGTGACTGACATTTAGATATATACTGGAAGATGGTGCATCTGTGACCAGGTCCCAATAAAAATCTTGGGGTCTGAGTCTCTAATGAACTTCCTTGGTAGACATTTCACACCTGTTATCACAATTTGTTGCTGGAAGAATTAAATACATCCTGTGTGACTCCACTGTGTGAGAATTCTTCGTATCTTGTACCTGGTTTCCTTCAAATTTTTGCCAATTTCCCTTTTCCCTTTGGGATTTTACTTTGTGGGCATTTATTGAAATCATCATAGTCATGAATACAAGTAACTGCTGAGTCCTATGAGTCCTACCAAATCACCAAACTTGGTGGTGTCTTGGCAACCCTCCCCTCACTGACACAACTACCACATCATCTGTGAATACAAATAATTTTACTTATTTTTTAAAAATCTGTTCTTATATTGGTTATTGATTTTTCTTACCAAACTGCATTGTATAATATTAAATATTTAATAGAATATTTGATAGTGCTGAATAGAAGTGAATAATAATGCTGAATAAAAGCAGAGATAGAGTGCCCTTTCCCTGTTCCTGAACTTAGTGAAAATGCCTCTGTTTCTCCATTAAATAAGATACTGGCTTTAGAATTAAGAAATATATGTTACCATTTTGGAAAAGTATCTCTCAATTTGTATTTCCTTGATTCTTTTTTATCATAAATAGATGTTGAGTTTTCAAAGGAATTCTCAGTATATGTACTCAGTAGAATCAGTAGTCTATAGTTAGTAGACTATCTTTAGATATAGTCATATTATTTTCCCTTAGATATGTTAATATGATATATGATAATAATGGATTTCTTAATTTCAAATGACCTAGAATTCTTTGACTAAATACCACTTATCATGATATATTATTTTTTCATTTGGTGTTGGAGTCTGTTATCTATTTATTCAGAATTTTTGCATTGATATGTGTGGTTCCTTTTACTACTTTATACTGCCTTTACATGGTATAATTTTATATTCGATGGATAAAAGGAAAGTTTTTCTTCCTTTTCAATGTTCTGGAACAGAGTATTGGCACTATCTAGTTTCTGAATGTCTGATAAAATTCCTCGGTGAAATTATATGGGCCTGGTGCAGATTTGTGGCATAGTTTCTTAATAACTTTATTTCTTATTTGAAATTTATATTAAAGTTCCTAACGCTGGTAGGGTCAATTATGGTAATCTGTGTTTCTCTAGGAAACTATCTATTTCATGTAGATTTTCATATTTATGTGCACAGAGGGTGCACTGTTATCTTTTATGTTTTCTAAGAAAAAGTCTTCTGTTTTAATGGTTAATTACCATTATTATTTCTTACTGATATAGCTGTGCTTTCTCTTTTTTATTAGCAAATTAGATAAACATTTATATATTTTGCCGTTTTTGCCTTTCTGAATTTCTTTATCTTAAGCACATCTTTTGTAAATAGCATATTTGGGGGTTTTGTTTTATGAGCCAGATTGAAACTTTTTTCTTTCAATATGTGAGTTAAACCCATGCACATTTGCTGTTATGATTGATATGTTTAATTTCGACTCTATCATAATTTTATATATATATACATATATATATAATTATGTATATTTTGTTATATTGGTTGTATTTCTTTATCTAAAATGTGTTATTCTTTGCTTTCTCATTTTTTAAAAAGTTTAGATATTTAGGAAGGTTTGTGCATTTGTTCCACTGGTTTCCTTTGTACCTATGCCTTTTTTCAAATGTTCTTAGTCCCCTATTTTCTTATGTAACTTTTACTATCTGATTTATTAGTTTTTTTTTTCATTGTCTTTTTAACAATTTATTTTTAACTGTACATATTTGTAGGGTACATGTGTTGTTTCAATACATGCATATATTATACAATAATTCACTTAGGGTAGATAACATATCCATAAAGTCAACATTTATCTTTTCTTTGTGGTATGTTCAAGATCCTCTTTTCTGGCTATTTAGAAATACAGAATACAGTATTATTAGCTTTCGTCAGCATAGAACTCCAGAAGTTATTCTTTCAATCTACCTGTAAGTTTGTAACATTAATCTACCTCTTCTCCTCCCCCACCTTCCTTTCCTTCCTGGTCTCTGGTAACTATTATTCTACTCTCTACTTCTATGAGAACCACTTTTTTCTTTTCTCGTTTGGATTCCGTGTATGAGTGAGATCATGCAGTATTTGTCTTTCTGTGCCTGACTTACTTCACTTAACGTGATGGTCTCCAGTTCCATCCATGTTACTGCAAATGACAGGATTTTAAAAGCTGAATAGTATTCCGTTGTGTATATACATCATATTTTTTTCCCATTCACCCACTGATGGACATTTGAGTTCATTTGTCTCACCCCAGTTAGAATGGCTATTATCAAAAGGACAGAAAATAACAAATGCTGACGAGGATATGCAGAAAGGGGAATTCTTACAGGCTGTTGGTGGGAATGTAAATTAGCACGGCCATTATGAAAAACAGTATGAAGGTTCCACAAAAAACTAAAAATTGAACTACCTTTTGACCCAGCAATTCCATTACTGGGTATATAACCAAAGGAAGTAAGGTTAATATATCAAAGAGACACCTATACTCTCATGTTCATTGCAGTACTATTCACAATAACCCATTTCCTTTCAATATATATCTATTGCCTACACAGAAATTAACCTTTTTATTTTCCTCTTTTCTCATATTTTTTAGTTGCAATATTTCTACTTTGTCACAATATGAAACAGCTGTAAATTAGTCTTTTATTCTTATCCTAACCTTTGTTTCACCTTTATCTGTATTTTTTTTTGTTTGTTTTTAAGATGACCGGTAAGGGGATCTTAATCCTTGACTTGGTGTTGTCAGCACCACGCTCACCCAGTGAGCTAACCGGCCATCCCTATATGGGATCCGAACCTGTGGCCTTGGTGTTATCAGCACCACACTCTCCTGAGTGAGCCACAGGCCGGCCCTTTACCTGTAAATTTTAAAATGTTCATCCTCAGTCATTTTATTGAAATTTTTCTAGTCATTTGGTTGGATGAAGCTCATCAACTACTAGATTCCTCATAATTCCAAGTTATTGTGTGTTAAAAAGTATTTGTATACAGCTGTGATATATGAGGTATGCCTTGCCTGGATATACAATTCTTGATTTATAGTTTTTTTTTTTTTTTTCTTTTTTTTTTAAATGCTCCTTCAGTGTTGTCTTGGACATTACATTTGGAAAGTATTTTGCTAGGGTAATTATTTTGCCTTTGTGAGTTATTTGGTTTTCTTTGCCTGCAAGCCTTATGAATTTTATCTTTATATTTAAAATGTAATTGTTTGGCTATGATAACTTTCAGAGTTATTTGTCCTAGGTTAATTTTGCCGGGTAACCAATGAGCCTTGTATATGTGAAATTCAGGTCTTTTTCTATTTCTGAAATTATTTTTTAGGACTACAATTTTAAATGTTACTTGATTTCAATTGTTTTATTTTTATTCTTCATGAACTCTGTTAATATAAATAGCTTACCTACATTACCTGTCTTTTATTTCCAGTAATTTTTCTCTGTCCCATTAGAGTTCTTTATTTATGCTGTTTCCACTCTTCTTATTGTTTTCCTGCATTTCTCTTTGTCCCTTATTATATTTTTACTTTAGTGTATTCTGTGTTAGGTACCTTGTAATTTAGTCTTCATTTTTGAAATAATTTTGGTTTTGTATTCCATTTATTTCTTGAGTTCAATAAATTTTTTTCCCATTGTTCACGTTTTTTTGTACATTAGTATTCTTAGATTTTGAATTACTAAATCAATTAAAATGTTTGATTGTATTTAATTGCATTTGGAGTGCAGAATTACAGTTTTTCTCTCTTTAATGGTGGTTTTCCAGGAAGGAAATTTCCTCAGTTGGCTTGTATGAAAATTAATTTCCTGATATTTTGCAATAGTTCTTTATGAATTATACATTTCCCTTATTCATTTTTATAACATTGCAATGTTTTATATGTTTCTTAGTTTAAGAACGGGATGTCCTTTTCTGTCAGTCTAGCAAAATTCAGGTATTGTAGCACATTTTTATGTTTGTTTTGGTGACGAGGGAGGCATTAGGAGTTTTTGTGGTTCTCTTGACTTGCAGAACTAATTTTTTCTCTTTGCTTCTCTTCCCATTTACAACTCAGTTCCAAAGAGCCCTTCTCTCTTCCTTTTTGACTTTTTTTCCCTCAGAAGCTATGTGCTTTGGGTCTAGTTTCAATCTCCTGCAAATGGATATCCAGTTATCCCAGCACCCTTTGCTGAAGAGGAGTCCCGACCCCAGTGAATAGACT
>NW_007727840.1:183363-190274 GCF_000696425.1 Galeopterus variegatus | reverse complement strand
GGAGGTGTCGGTGAAGGGCCATAATAATCATATACATTGTATATTGACAAAATAAAAATTAGAAAAAAAAAAAGAAGCTATGTGCTTTGTAGACTGTCCTTTTAAATCATACTTGCCCCTTTAAACAGTGTCTGTTTCTGTAAATCTTGTGCCTGACCCTTTAGATGCTCTTACTTTGAAATCATTTCATATAGTCCTGCTCTGATCTAATTTTCCAAGTTACCTTTTTCATCACTATTTTCATATTCAGAGTGAATTTAATTTTTCTGGTGGTCACTCCAAATCTCCAGGGGCCTCCCAAACAGCATCCTCTTCCATTTTCCTGGCAGTTTCATTTGGTCTAATTTTGCTAGTTGAGCAGCTTTACAGTGGGGCAGGGGAGGGGCAGATACAGTTAGTTAGGAACAGTACTAGGACTACTACTAACTACTAGTAATAGCTAGCAACACTACCGGAGTTTCTTTCTTTTCTTTTCACTCACAGTTATGTTGCAGTCTTGGCTTTCTCTATCAACTAATATATGGTTTTGCATAGAAATTCCATAGTTATGAAATTAGTTCATACAGTTAGGAGAGGAGATTTTAGAAAATTACTTATTATAAATCTGCCATTGTCTTCACCTACCAGGAAGTCTTCTGATGGTTTTCGTATTGTTGTTGTTGTTCACTGTGAATTTCACCAATTTTTTACCTTTCCGTTTATTTTTTCATCTTACCATTTCAACATGTTTTCCCCCAATTGATTTCATATTTCCTTAATTTCCTTGATAGTGTAAGAATCTCTTTTGGAAAATTCCTTCTCTGTCCTCTGGTATGTGTTCTTCTATAAAGTACAAATGCGTATAAAGGGTAGGGGGCCTCCAAGAGGCCTCAGTGATCCTGCCTCCTGTATTCACACCCTTGGGTAGCCCTTTCTCACATCATACTAGTGTGATCCTCGTTGTTCTGTGTGACCCTCAGAATAAGACAAATGCCACTTCTGAAATTAGCTTAAGAAAGGATCAGCTCTAGGCAAAGACTAATGTGGAGTGGAACTGAAGCTTCCTGCCTGCAAATAGCTATTGAGTAACTTTGGAAGTGGATCCTCCCTTTCCAGCCTATGGCTTGACTGCTATAGTATGAGAGACCATAAGCCTCAGCCACCCAATAAGTCATTCCAGATTCCTGACTTTTGTAAACTGTATGAGACATTGATGTTTGTTATTTTGAGTTGCTAAGATTTAATTTCTTATGCAGAATTAGAGAGCTATTACAATTTGTGTGGTTTTTTCTATACTATTTCAGCATGCTTACTCTGTTGTTTATTTTCCATTCTTTATCTTTCGAGGTACCACTTTTCTTTTTTCTTTTTTTTTTTTTTTTGTGACCTGCAAGGGGATCACAACCCTTGGCTTGGTGTCACCCGCACTGCGCTCAGCCAGTGAGCGCACAGGCCATTCCTATATAGGATCCAAACCCGTGGCGGGAGTGCAGCTGCGCTCCCAGTGCTGCACTCTCCCGAGTGCGCCACGGGGTCAGCCTGAGGTACCACTTTTCTAATTTATTTTTTTAACCATGGGCCTTTTTGAGTATTCTCTTTAAAGCTTCAATTCGAATGTTCAATGTTAGTAACATTGGGCCTAGCTGCTCTTCCCATGACTGAAAGATGAGTGGCTGAGCTGGGGCATGAGAGATTAAGCCCATGTTAAAGGCACTCAAAATTGTACATTTAATATCTATTGTTACTTCCTGAAAATCTGTTTAATGTTCTTTCTTGGGTTTGTTCATGAGTTAATGCCCTTGGGCTTTGGATTGTGCTCTAATCCTGAGTAGTCTTTTAAGAGCTTGCTAGTGACAAAGAAAGTTAACCAAAGGTGCTTATTCTCCCACCTCCCTTCCCAGCCAGAAAAGAGAAATATTAGGCAAAACTTAGAATGTGCATCCACATTGTTATTAGTTCACATTTAGGGAAGGAACATCATATATTGAATTTAACATTTGCTTTTAGTGTTTTTTTGACTTTACCTTTTCTTTTTTGTTTTTTTCTTCGGTGTATAAGGTCTCCGAGTGATCATACTCTAGACCTTCTCCTATGGATCTGCCAGACAAAGGAAAACAAAAGGTCAGTGATTCTTAAGTGTTTTTGCATGTGTGAGTGATTCATGACTGGTTTTCTTGTGTGTTGTTTATCATTATTTACTTATATTAGGAGAAAGAGATTTCTAATCTATAGCATAAAGACATTCCATGTACTTTTTTCTTCCTGGCTACTTATCCAAAGCCCTTGGCTTCCTTTTAAGGGGGAAAGTAGTAGATGAGACTTTCACATAACTTTTCCAATTGTCATCTTCAGTAGCAAACTTTTATTAGTTCTGAAATTGCCTTCTATAGCTAGTCTACATTTTACAAAACCTATGCTATGAGCTCGTGTTTGTTCTTTTTTCTGAGTTTTGATTCTTTATGTTTTGCTCTTTTTATATATTTGGTTTTTATATTGTTATATTCCGTGAGGAAGAAGTTTTAGAACCCTGTGCATATTTTATCATTTGATCCCTGAAAAGTCACTATATTAACTTTTAAATGAAGACTGTGTCTTCCCATATATGCTACTTTGGAAAAAAGAAGGACCAAATTAAGAGGTAATTGATAAAAATTGACTTCTATTTAGGTATTAATTCCTAGAGAATTATCTATTGTGTTGTACTATAGGGCTTGTATTACTCATTAAATAGAATCAAATTGACTCCACATTGAATCATGAAATATTCTACTAGAATTTAATGATAAGCAGGCGGATAAATACAATTAATGTTAACTCAATTTTGAAATACTTTAAAAAATGTTTTAATTTTGAGAAAATGTTATGATACATATTTTCAAATCTGTTTAAAATTTTGATATACAAATTAATTATATTGACATAAATTTTATCAATTTAATATATATTGATAATATATATTAAATTGTAATTTAATTTGTTATTATTGTATCTCTATTTTTAAATAAAACAATTTTAAGCTATCGATAATACAAATCAGGATCATCAGTAAATATGGTCGTCAAGGCAAAAATAACCTAAGTTTGTGAAAGTACGTCAGGGTAAACTAGGACACTTTATTGCGAACATTTAGCAATATTTTTTATCTTAATAAACTACTCATGTTTCCAGAGACATAGTAACAATATATATTTTTTTAACCAAGTTCCCCTTACATGGCAAATAAATGAGCCTTTATAATGAGGCTAACTAGATGAATGTGTTTTTCTCTTAAGAAGAAATATGAGAATCAAATGAAATTGATTAATTTTGCAGGTTAATGAAGAATCAAGAATTACAGGCATACATACTAATAACACAGTAGCAGAGTTCTGGTGAGATTTAGAGGCATACACAAATAAATTTCCCTCAAACAGCTTGTTTATTGTTTTTGATATTTCATAAAACACTTTCAAAAATTGTTGCTGAATGGGAATGTTATTATTACATAATATTATTTTCTGGGACTAACCTATACTTCTGAAGCAATTAACAATAATATATTGTGATCATTGTTGTCATTTTGTTTTTCATCTCAAATTAGTGTTGTGTAATGGAAAAAAGCTAAGAGTCAAGGTTTTTGTGTAGACATAAGATTTCAATTTTTATAGGGTTAATATTTATGAGTGTACTTAGTGGAACATATTTTAAGTTATTTTTAACATTATGGAAAAACTGCTGATTTGCAGAGTGGTTATAACATTTTGCCTTGCCACCAGCAAAGTATGAGGTTACTGGGATATATAGTGAGTTTAATAAAAAACTTCCAAACTGTCTTCCAAAGTTGTACTTTCCGAAGAAAAATGTGCTATTTTATATTTTCACCAGCAACTATGAGTGGTCCATTTTCTCCATATCCATGACAGCATTTGGTGTTGCCCCTCTTTTTTTTTTTTTTTTTTTAATTTTAGCCATTCTAATCGATGCAGAGTGATATCTCATTGTGTTTTCAATTTACATTTTGCTGATGACCAGCAATATCAAACATCTTTTCATGTCCTTATTTTCCATCTGTATGCCATCTTTGGTGAAGTGCCTGTTCAAGTCTTTTGCTCATTTTTTATATAAACAGTTTTTATTGGGATAATTTTAGAGTCGCATGCAGTTGTAAGAAATAATACAAAGAAATCCCCTATGCTCTTCACCCGCATTCCCCCAATAATATCATCAGGCATAAGTACGAGTACAGAATGGTAAAACAACCAGAAAATTGACGTTAATAAAATCTACTGACCTTATTCAGATTTCCCATTTTACATTCACTGCTTTATGTGTGTGTGTGTGTGTCTGTGTGTTTAGTTTTATGCACTTTTATCAAAGAATAGTTCCAACAGTTCCATCACAAGGATCCCCCATGGTAGACTATAATAGCCCCAGAAACCTCCCTTCTTTCCCTAAGGCCTCCTCGCAACCACTCATCCTTTTCTATCTCCATAATTTGTCATTTCAAGAATGTTATGTAAGTGAAACAATACAGTGTGTAATCTTTTGAGGTTGGCTTTTTCCACTAAGGGCATTTCATGTAGATACATCCAAGTTATTGCATGTGTCAACTGTTTGATCTTTTGTGTGGCTGAGTAGTGTTCCACGGTGGGGATGTGCCAAAGGTTGTTTATTCATTTGTCTATCCATTGAAGGGCATAAAGATTGCTTCCAGTTTGGGGCTATTATGAATTCATCTACTATGAATATTCACGAAGTTTTTTGTGTCAACATACATTTTCGTTTCTTGGGTAATGCTCAAGAGTACAATTGTTGAGCATATGGTAAGAACATGTTTAATTTGTAAGAAACTGTTGTACAGTTTTCTAAGAGTGATTGCATCACTTTACATTCCCACAGCAATGTATGAGCGATCCAGTTTCTCTCCATCCTCACCAAGTTTTGGTATCATCATTATGTTGTACTTAAGCCATTCTGGTTGGAGCATAGGGATATCTCACTGAAGTTTTTGTTTGAATTTTCCTGTGGCTAATGACATTGAATGTTTCTTGAGTTATTTGCCATTTTATACTTCCTTCAGTAAAATGTCTGCTCATGTTTTTGCTTACTTTTTAATTGAAGTTCTTTTTGTTTGTTTCTTTGAGGTTTTTTTTACTCTTGAATTTTGAGAGTTTTTAATGCATACTAAGTACAAATTCTTTTTTCTTATATGTGGTTTGCAAATATTTTCTGCCAGTCTGTAGCTTGTCTTTTTGATGACATCTAACTTAGGAAGTTTTCCTTTTATGGATCACACTTTTAGTGTCTAATGTAAGAAATTCTTTGCTCAGCTCTAGATTTTAAGATTTTCTCAAATATTTTTCTCTATAAGTTTTATATTTTACATCATACATTAAATTTAGTGATTCATTTAGAGTTAATTTCTATAAATGGAGTGAGATTTAGGTTGAGGTTTGTTAATTAATTAATTTAGCCTATAAATGTCCAATTGCTCCTGCTATTTCTTAAAAAAGCTATCCCTCCTTTTTCTGAATTGTTTTACTATATTTATCAAAGAAAATTGGCATAGTTGTGTGGCTTGCTCATTTTTCAAATTGGATTGCTTTTTTTCTTACTGTTAAGATGTGAGAATTCTTTCCATGAGGGATCTTCAAAAAGTTTATGTATTCATATTTATCTTTTAATTCCATTTTTCCACAAACTTTGTGAGGTACCCTCGTATATTCTGGATACAAGTCCTTTCTCAAATATGTGGTATGCAAATATTTTCTCTGAAGGTTGCAGCTTATCTTCTCATTCTCATAACAGTGTATTTCTCAGAGAAAGCATTTTTAAAATTTTTATTTTGATGAAGTCTATATTACTGTGCCTTTGGTGTCATGTCTAACTCCAACTCATGGAAAATTTCCTGTATGTTTTCTAGTAAATGTTTTATGGTTTTATATTTTATATTTGGAGTTTGTGATGAATTATAGGTTCACAGTCGTATAATGTGTTAAGTAGAGAAAAGGTTTAATTTTTCTGTTTTTTTATATGAATGTCCAATTGATCCAAAATCACTTGTTGGAAAGGCTATCCTTTCTCCATTTAATTGTCTGCAGTTTTGTCAAACCTCAGTTAACCATATTTGTGTGATTTTATTTCTGTTTCATTGACCTATGTGTCTATCTCTTCACCCATGCTACACACTCTCTTTATTATCATAGGTTTATATTAAGTCCTAAAATTGATTATTGTGATATTGTGATCCGCCAGCTTTACTCTTCCTTTTCAAAATTGGTATGGCTATCTCAGTGCCTTTGTATTTCCATATAAATTTTAGAGTCAAATTATCTGTATAAAGCACATTACTGGCATTTTGATAGGAACTGTGTTAAATCTTGTGTTAGTTTCCTTTTGCTACTCAAACAAATTACCAAATTACCAGAAACTTTTTTTTTTTTTTGAGCTGACCAGTACAGGGGTTGAACTCTGGACCTTGGTGTTGAGAAGTCCCAAATTAAATTACCACAAGCTTAGTGGCTTAAAATAACATAAACTTATTAAATTACAGCCCCAGGGGTCAAAAATTCACAGTGTGTCTCCCTGGGCTACAACCAAGATGTTATCAGGATCACATTACTTCTGGAGGCTCTAGGGGGCATTCTGTTTTCTTGCCTTTCCTAGCAACTACAGACTGAATACATTTCTTGGCACGTGGCCTTTTCTTCCACCTTCCAATCCAGAAGTGGTTCATGGAATCACTCTGATTCTTCTACCTCTCATTTTCACTTATAAGGACATTTGTGATTACTACACTGGGCCCACCTGGATAATTCAAGATAATTAAGCCCATCTTAAGATACTTAAACCATCTACAAAATTCCTTTTGCCATGCACAGAAACATATTCACAGGTAGGGAATAGGATGTGGACATCTTTATTTATTTTTTTTTTTTGGGGGGGGGGGGCCT
>NW_007727840.1:180251-182363 GCF_000696425.1 Galeopterus variegatus | reverse complement strand
TTTTTTTTTTTTTTTTGGGGGGGGGGGGGTCATCACTATTCTGCCTACCCAAAATAAAAAGATGAATTTGAGGGGAATTAACATCTTTGTTGATTTTCCAATCCATGAACATGGTATATCTCTCCATTTATCTAAGTACTTTATGATTTTTTTCATGAATGTTTTGCAGTTTTCAGCATATAGTTCCTGTACACAATTTGTTGCATTTTGGTACTATTGTAAATGGTATTTTGTAAAAATTTGATTTTCAGTTTTTTATTGCTAGTATACAAAAATTGATTAGTTTGTGTGCTGATGTTATACTCTAAACTCACTATTTCTAGGTATTTTTAAAAATCGATTTCTTGGTTTTTTCTTCATAGTAATCACTTTGTCTAGAAGCTTAGATGATTGATTTTTGTTCATCTTTATTCTTATCTAATGTGAGTATCTAAAGCAATAAATTTTCCTCTAAAAGATGTCAAAGCTCCATCAAAGAAATTGTGATACATTGGGTTTTGGGTCTCATTTTTTTCAAAATGTATTCTATTTTTTTCTAAAATTTTCTTTGATATATTATTGTTTATAAAGGTGTTAATTAATTTTTAAACATTTCAGAATTACTCACATATATTTTTGTTACTAAAACTTAATTTAATTTCCTTAAGATAAGTTAATACAGTGTGTATAATTTCAGTACTTATAAATTTATTGAGCCTTTATTGATAGCCCATTATATGATCTGTCATGGTGAATGTTTCATGAAGACTTGTAAATAATGCCTGTTCTGCTGATGTTGGGTTGACTGGTGTATAAATATATATTAAGCCAAGTTGGCTGATAGTGTTTTTCAGGTCTTCAATATCCTTAATTATTTCCTAGCAACTTTTTAATCAATAATTATAAAAGGGACAGTCTTCATCTGTTTCTGTGCATTTGTTTATTTCTTTTTCCATTTACATCAGATTTTGTTTTATGTGTTTTAAACCTCTGATACTGGGTGCAGTCACGTTTATAATTACTGTGTCTTCTTAATGAACAAATTATCATTATGTAATTCTGCCCTTTATTCATGTTAAAATTTCTTATTCTGAAATCACCATTTTTAAGTGTACAGTTCTATGTAATTACATAATTTCACATTGTTGTGTTATTGTCAGCACCATCCATCTCCAGAACTTTTTCCATCTTCTCCAGCTGAACCTTTGCACTCATTAAACAATAACTCCACATTCCCCTCTTTCCCCAGCCTCTGGTCACCATTATTCTAATTTCTATCTCCATGAAGTTGACTATTCTAGGAACCTCATATAAGTGGAATTACACCATATGAGGGTACTTCAAATAGTTCATGGAAAGATTCATATTGTCTTTCCATTCTATTTTTCCATGAACTTTTGAAGTACCCTTGTATTTGTCCTTTTTTTCTGGCTTATTTAAGTTAGCATAATGTCCCCAAGTTTCATAGATGTTGCAAAATGTGTTAGAATTTGTTTTCTTTTAAGGTGTAATTATATACCATTGTATGTATATACCACTTGGTTTTTTCATTCACTCATCTGTTATGGAACGTGTGTGTTGTTTCTACCTTTTGGCTATTGTAAATAATGCTACTATAAACGTAGCTGTAGAAATAACTGTTCAAGTACCTGCTTTTAGTACTTTTGGATATATACCTAGGAGTGAAATTTCTGGATCGGATGGTGATTCTTTTAAACTTTTTAAAAATTATTGTATGATTGCATTTATATGTAGTGTTTAGAATATATAAATCCACAGAGACAGAATGTAGATTGGTGGTTTCCAGGAGCTGAGGAGGAGGGGAGAGTGGGGAGAAACTGCTTAATTAGTATGGGATTTACAGTTTTAAGGAAATGCCAAACAGTTTTCCACAGTGGCTGCACCATTTTACATTCCCACCAACAGTGCACACAGGTTAGTATATCTTCTTTGGATAAATCTCTATTCAAGCTTTGGCCATTTTTTTATTTAAGTTGCTTTATTTATTCTGGATATTAAGCCCGTATCAGATATATTACTTACAAATTTTTTCCCATTCTGTCTGTTGTCTTTTCATGATTTTTTTTAACTTTGATGGAGTTCAATTTACCTTTTTTTTTTTTTTTTTTTTTT
>NW_007727840.1:130467-180241 GCF_000696425.1 Galeopterus variegatus | reverse complement strand
TTTTTTTTTAACTTTGATGGGGTTTAATTTTCTTTTTTTTTTTTTTTTTTTTTTGTAGCTTGTGCTTTTGGTGTTAAATACAAGAAATTACTGCCAAATCCAATTCATAAAGCATTTTCTCTATACTTTCAATGACATTTTCATTCCCTTCTTATTTCCTTTTGTATACATTCTATATATATTCTCTTTTTGCTTTTCGTGGGTATTACATATATTTATAGTTAATGACAATCTAATTTGAATTTATATCAACTTAACTTGAATCGAAATCATAAATTCTACTCCTATAGCGTTTTGTCACTGTCACACTTTATGTTCTTGATGTCACAAATCGCATCTTTATACATTGCATGCCCATTAACACAGATTTACAATTATCTTTTACGTATTTGTTTTTTAAATTCTGTTGAAACTGAAAAGTGGAGTTCCAAACGAAAATTACGATAATACTGATTTTTATATTTACCTTGTGTTTCTCTTTGCTGTAGGTATTTATAATTTGGTATAACTTTGTATTACTATCTAGTGTGCTTTCATTTCACGTAAAGGACTTTTTAAAACAACATTTCTTGTAGGGAAGGTCTAATGAAATCTTTCAGCATTTTTTAAATCTGTAAATGTCTTAGTTTTTCTGTCCTTTGTGATGGACTATTTTGCCAAATGTTGGATTCTTGGTGGACATTTTTTTTTTTTCTCTCAGCACTTTAAATACATCATCTCACTACCTTCTGCCTCTCAAGGTCTATGCTGAGAAATCAGCTAATAATCTTATTGAAGATCTATTATTCATGATGAGTCACTTCTCTCTTGCTGCTTTTTTTTTTTTTTTTTTTTTTTTTTTTCTTTTTCCGTGTCCGGCAATGGATCGCAACCCTCAGTGTCGCCCCTGTACCGGACCGGGACCGGGCAACAGGATCGCAACCCTTGGTGTTGCTCCCGCACCTCGCTCAGCCAGTGAGCGGGAACCGGTCTGTATGTGGGATCCGAACCCTTGGCAGGAGTGCCACCGGCTTCCCAAGCGGCGCACCGGGCCGGCCCCTCTCTTGCTGCTTTTAAGATTATCTTTTTCTTTGGTTTTTGACAGTTCGGTTGTAATGTGTCTTGATCTGGGTCTCTTTGGTTATATCCAACTTGGCATTCATTGAGATTCTTGGATTTACATATTGCTGCATTTCATCAAATTTGAGAAGTTCTTGTTCATTTTTCATTAAATAATTTCTGCCCCCTTTTCTTTCTTTTTCTGGGATCCCCATAATGAATATGTTGGTGTCCTTTACTGTACCAAATTAGTCCCTTTGGTCTTAGTTACTTTCTATTTTTCTGCTCAATTATCCTTTCTTAAAGATTAATGATTGTTTCTTCTTCCTGCTCAAATTTGCTATTGAATTTCTCTAGTGAATTTTTCAACTAAGTTATTGCACTTTTCAGCTCCCAAATTTTTGTATAATTTCTATCTCTTTGTTCATCCTCTCATTTTGCTCATATTTTGTTTTCCTGATTTCCTTTAGCTCTTTGTTCATGTTTTTCTTTAGTTCTTTGAGAAAAGTTTAGACAGATGGTTTAAAGTTTTTGTCTCATAAGTCCAATGGTTCCACTTTGCCAAGGATGGTTTCTGAACACTTATTTTCTTACATTAAATGGGCCATGCATTCCATTTTCCCTCTTTTTCAGCCACAATTACCAAAATTCCAGACACCCAGTAGTAAAACAGGTGTTCAGTGCCTTAGGCAGGTGAACTAACTTTATCAATATAGGGAAACTTCTGACAGCCAAGTTCCCAGATGACAGGCAAAGGACAGCCTTATAAGTAAGCTCCTCAAAAGACCAAGCCTGCTATATTAATTCTTACTTGCACAGTTCACCCCCTTAGATTTTGCCCAAGACATTCTTATGTAAAAACTATTTTCAGTAAGATCCAGGAAAAGGAATGAGGCAGTATTTGCATCTGTCATATCCCCTAATAATCTAGAATTTAGTCAGATAAAACGAATCCCATTAATGATACAGGTCTTTATTAGCAGCAAAGTGGCTTCCCCTTATGTTTCAATATTAAACCTTTCCACCTGTTCTGAAGCATTAATATGGGTACAGAAGAATATGCTGATAATTTGCCCAGATGTCAATTTAGCACACAAGGCAGAGGTCTAAAATTCTGTTATCTATAACAATCCTGGTGAGTGAATTAAAGCTTTCCTGAATGCTTTCCAGAGCTGAGACAATGTCATGATCACTTTAGCTAAAGACAGGGAACACACAAAAATCATAATTCCAGAAGTCACACATGGGACCTCCAGCACAGGCATTTTTTGTAAACAAGTTTTAACTAATAATTTCTATACTGTCCAGCAATCTTTTCTGTAACTGCAACTTTGGTCCATTTATATTTATTATTAAATGATTTATTGGGGCTTATTTCTGTCTTCTTACATTGTGCTATTTGCCCTTTCTTAAATTCTCCTTGTTCTACTGAGTTTTTCTTTGCCTTATCCCATATTTCTCTGTAACTGTTATGAATTTTATAATGCATACTTAATGTAGCAACATATAAAATTGACCCATATCTTTAAGTTCCTCCAGTCCATGCAAGAGACTATTTCTTGAGCTCTAGTCACTTCCCTCTCAGGACCTGCTGCTACCCTCATAAAACCCTGTGCCATACTGCCTCAGCCATGATGATGTTTCTTAGCCCTTGGGTATGCAACCTGTAAATCAATTCAAGATGCGCCTTGGTAATTCAACAAATAATTGATCATGGAGAAGAAAATAAGTTGTAAAGAAAGGGTAAGAAGTCAAATATTACCCTGGGTTAAACTTTTTTCTTTATTTTATGTTTTCTTATTCTTTTTAGCATCTTAGTCCTAATATCTTCTGATAATAGTATAAAAGAGGAATGCAGTGTAATTTCAAATGCCTTAATTACTTAAAAATCAGGAGAAAAACTTTTAAGAAACTTAATTTTAGCTACACCTCTACTAAGGAAAAATGTATTCTGCAATTAGCATTTCTAACTGTATATTTTTTTCATGTCACAGTTACTTAAACATTTCCCAGGAAACATAATGGGAGAAATAAAGAATACCCTTTAAGATATAGACTACTAGGAGAAAACATACGAGAAATCCTTGAAGACATTGGTCTAGGCAAAAAATGTATTCAGAAGACTTTTAAAGCACAGGCAACAAAATCAAAAATACGTAAATGGCACTACATCAAACTAAAAAGCTTCTGCACAACAAAGGAAATAATCAACAGAACGAAGAGGCAACTTGCAAGGAATTAATATCCATTATATACAAGAAACTCAAACAACTCAATAGCAAAAACCAAATAATTCAATTAAAAAATAGGCAAATGATCTGAAGACATTTTTCTTCAAAAGAAGCAAATGATCTGAAGACATTTGTCTTCAAAAGAAGACATACAAATGACCAACAGGTATATGAAAATATGCTCACTATCACTAATCATCAGGAACATGCAAATCAAAACCACTACGAGATATCATTTCTCCCCAGTTAGAATGGCTATAACAAAAAGACGGAAAGCAAGAAATGCTGGTGAGGATACAGAAAAAAGATAACTCTTATACAGTGTTGTAGAAAATGTAAATTAGTGCAGCCATTGTGGAAAGCAGTATGGAGGTTCCTTAAAAAACTAAAAATAGAACAACCATAGACCCTGGAATCCCACTACTGGGTATTTATTCAAAGGCAAGGAAATAAGTATACCAAAGAGATACCTGTACCCCCGTGTTCATTGTAGCACTATTTACAGTAGCCAAGACATGAAATCAACCTAAGTGTCCATCAACAGATGAATAAAGAAAATGTGGTATTTATACAGAATGAAATGCTACTTAGCCATGAGAAAATCATGTCATTCTCATGGATGTTCCTGGGAGACATTAGGTTAAGTGAAATAAGCCAGGCACAGAAAGATAAACACTACATGTTCTCACTCATATGTGGGAGCTAAAAAAAAGTTGAGCTGATAGAAGCAGAAAGTAGAATTGAGGTTACTAGAGACTGGGAATATTCATATTATTCTGAATATCATCTCTTACATTTTATATTCAATAAATATCTTTTTTCACACATTTTAATTATTAGAAATTAAATTCAGTTTAACATACATATAAGATGATTAAAAAGCAAAATTTTTCACTATGTATTATGTCAAGATAAACATGTATATATAGTTACTGATAGGACTGTGGGAGGTGCATGTTCTTCAATTAATTAAGACCATGTTATGTTAAAAGCTAACTTCATTCATTTAGCAAGTATTCAATTACTATTTATTAATAATGTGCTATATATCAAAATTATATTAAAACATTCTCTATTCTTGAAGTACTCAATCTTTGTAATCATTTTCATTTATTTATTTCAAATAATTTGGATCAATAATAAATTAAGAAAATATTTCAGAGAAATACTCTAGGTGCTTCAGCAGTTTCCAAAGTGTGATTTTAATTGTTTCATGGTTCTCTCTGGTTTATGAAATTTAGAAACACACAGGAAGAATTTTTCTTTGGAAGTTAATAGCCCACGCTTACAAATAATCTAGAACTCTAATTGGCACCTTAGTTAAAATACTTCAAGTTGAGTATTTTCTATGTAAACAAATTTGTGTGACTAAAGACCCACTAATATTTATTTTATTATGCAATTTTGTGACAGTATGAGAAAGGAACAGTAATGATTTTTATTTTTGTTCAGTAGTAAAGGTGCAGTAAATTTAAATTTACATGAAAATAAAAACGAATGAAAGAAATGGTGTTAGGGTACAAAACAAAAATTTGGCATCTTTCATCGTTTATTTTAAAGTAATTGTAGTAATTGTTTTAAAAATTTTCTTTCTCATGTTTTTGAGTTGGCAAGGTCACCTTACCTAATGAATTTTCTTTAGGTCTCTTAAAAAAGAACTTGGGCTAGATGATAGCAAATAATGTAATATGACATTTGAATAGATTATAATTTTGAAAAGATTTTCCTTTTCTTTTCTCTCTTTTATATCTTTTATTTTACAAGTAAAGAAAAAACAATATACAGAGAAAATATTTCAGGTCCCAGATATCAGAGTAAGTCAGATACTCAAGTAAAATAAATACACGTACATACATATTATTTGACCTTAACCCTGGTTCTTTCAGTATGGTAGGAATGCAATCACACCTTCCTAATCTATATTTCACCTTTCTAGATAGGGGGATCAACCCTCTTGGTTTGCCTTGAACTGAGGGATTTTGCAGGAGATGAGATTTACAGTAATAAAGCAGGGGAAGACCTGAACAAACCATGATGGGCAGTCACCCTACTTCTAAGAATTCTTCTCTTCAACAGTACCCTGATGATTATTTTAATTTGATATTTCTTTTGTAATTTTTTTTGAGACACCAATCCCTTTATTATTTTTTAAGATATAATAATTATATTTATTTGGAATAAAATTCCCATATGCACACTGACACTGGAGTTTTTATCAACGTTTGTGTAAAGTATGTATAATTAGTTATGTTTCAATAAAAAATAATTGGCAGTATAGCAAAAAGTTATGGAATATTATTCTATTTATTTATATTTCTTATTGAAAAACAATTGATTTTACATATCTGTGGGGTACAGCATTGAATATCAATACCTATGTGCAATATGTGATGCTCAAATCAGGATAATTACTATATCTATCATTACAGAATGAAATCATTTTTGGTGGCTTTTTACCAATTTCCTGCTAACCCCCCCACTCCCTCCTCCTTTTCCTCATTGGGTGGCCTCGGTTCCATTCTCTCCTTTTGAAAGTTCAACAAATTATTGTGATTGTTCTATCTATCTTTCTTTCTTTATTTTTTTAGCTTCCACTTATGAGTGATCACATGGAGTGTTTTTCTTTCTGTACATGGCTTGTTTCACTTAACATAATTTTCTCTAAGTTCATCCATATTGCTGCAAATGACAGAATTTCATTCTTTTTATGGCATAGTAGTAGTCTATTAATTATATATATCACATTTTCCTTATCAAGTTGTCCATTGATAGACATTTAGATTGGCTCGAACTCTTAGCTACTGTAAATACAGCTGTGATAAAAATGGAAATGAAGGTATTCCTTTGACATGATGATTTCCATTCCTTTGGGTATACACTGAGCAGTGGGATTGATGGGCCATAAGGTAGATCTATTTTTAGTTTTCTGAGGAATGTCCATACTGTTTTCCATACTGGCTGTACTAATTTGCACTCCCACCAACAGTACAGGAGGGCTCCCATTCCTTCCCATCCTCGCCAGCATTTGCTATTCTCTATCTCTTTGATAATGGCATAAAAACAAACACTCAGAACAATGGAACAGAATAGAGAACCCAGAAATCAACCCACATATTTACAGTCAAGTTATCTTTGCACAAGAACATGCATTGGGGAAAAGACTGCTTCTTCAATAAATGATGCTGAGAAAACTGGACTTCCATCTGTAGAAGAATGAAACTAGACCCATGTCTCTCACCATATACCAAAATCAACTCAACATGAATTAAAGACTAAAATTTAAGACCTGAAACATTAAAACTACTAAAAGCAAACACAGGGGAAAAACTTCAGGAAGAAGAACTGGGCAAGCACTTTATGAATAACACCCTAAAAGCACAGGCAACAAAAGAAAAAAAAATAAACAAGTGGGATTATATCAAAAAAGCTGCTGCACAGTAAAAGATACAATTAACATAGTGAAAATAACAACCTTCAGAATGAGAGAAAATATTTTCAAACTATGCATCTAACAAGGGATTAATATCTAGAATACACGAGGAACTGAAACAACTTAGTAAAAAAAAAAGTAACCCAATTAAAAAATGGGCAAGGGAGCTGAATAGGCATTTCTTAAAGGAAGATATACGAATGGCCAACATACACATGAAAAAATGCTCAGCATCACTCAGCGTCAGGAAAATGCCAACTAAAACCACATTGAGATATCATCTCATGCCAGTTAGACTGGCCATTATCAAAAAGATTTTCTCTTTTCTTTGGAAGAAGATGTGCATGAGAGAAACTTAAAAACTATTTTACCCACACTAAACATTTTTAGTCCTAATATTTTCTGCTACACTTAAGGATTTATAATATTTTTGAAGATTTGCATCTTGTAGACAAAATAACTGCAATTAAACTCTTTGTTAACATGATTTTAAATTCATTTGCTTGAGCCCAGCAGCTATCAAGGTGAGCTGAGAACTGTGTGGCACTGGGGCCCAGTCTAAGACCCTGGGGGGAAGGGGAGAGCCCACATCCCAGCAGCTACCAGGGTGAGGCAAGACTCACATGACACTGGGGCATAGTCTAAGACCCCAAGGGGAAGGGAAGTGACCACAAACCCAGCAGCCACCAAGGTAAGCTGAGCACTGAGGCCCAGTCCTAAGGCCCCTGGGGGAAGTGCAGCCCCAAGGTGAGCCAAGACCTGCATGGCACCAGGAGCTTAGACTATGGCCACAGAAAGCTGAAACAAGAGCCAAGGTGGTGTAATATAGACACCACCACAACTTCTGTCACCATAAGGAAAGTTTACCAACAGAGTAGCAGCCAGGGCCACTCTACAGGCAATCTGCCACTCACACAAATACACGGATATAAGAAGAGTCACCAGTAGATCTTGCAAATAGAGGAGGAAATCTTTATCCTCATACCAAACACCAGAATAATAGAAGAAACAAGTCCTCTATCATATGACCAAACATCAATGAAAAAATACTAGAACTATAATCAAACAAGAAGATATGACACCACTGAAGGAATACAGTAATGCTCAAATTTCAGACACCATAGGACAGGTAATCCTTGAAATATCTGAAAAGGAATTCTGAGCAATGATCTTAAGAAAACTCGAAGAGATAGAAGAAGATTCAATAAGAGAACACAAAGAAACAAGAAAAAATATCCAGAATATGAAGGAGGAAATTTACAAAGAGATTAATACCCTAAGAAGAGTGTAGCAGAACTCTTAGAAATGATTCACTCAATGAAATGAAAAACATAACAGAGAGCTTGAGCAGCAGACCAGAGCAAGCAGTTGAAAGAATTTCCAATCTCGAAGATGGCCTTTTTGAAATAACCCAGGCAGACAAAAAAAAAAAAAAAAAAAAAAAAAAAAAAGGAAAAAAAGAACTAAAATAATGAGGAAAATCTAGGAGAGATAGCAGACAACTTCAAGTACTCTAATATCCAAATTGTGGGTATACTTGAAGGGGAGGAGAAAGGAAATGTATTGAAAACCTACTAAAGGAAATAATAGAAAACTTCCCAAGTGTAGGGAGAGATGCAGACCTTCAGATCTGGGAAGCTGTTTGGGTCCCCAAACAGATTCAATCCAAAAAGATCCTCTCCAAGGCACAATATAGTCAAATTTGCAAAGCTCAAAGACAAGGAGAGAAATCTAAAAGCATCAAGAGAAAAGCATCAAGTCACCCCTAAGGGAACCCCCATCAGACTAACAGCAGACTACTCAACTGAAACCATACAGGCCAGAAGAAAGTGGAGTGATATATTCAAAATACTTAAAAAAAAATGCCAACAAAGAATTCTTTACCCAGCAAGGTTCTTATTCAGAAATGAGGGAGAAATAGTGTATTTCCCAGACAAACAAAAACTGTGGGAGTTCAGCACCACACGACCAGCCCTACAAGAAATTCTCAAGGGAGTCCTTCATCTGGAATCTGAATAATGATGATCACTATTGTGGATACATTAGAAAGAGAAAAACCTGCAGTTAAAACAAAAATTCCACTAAGAAAGAGAAAGAAGCTAAAACGTGCCATGTCAAATTTCCAACTAACATTGAATAATAGAAATAAAAGAGGGAGTAATGATCAAAAGATATTAAAAGGATCTAAACAAAAAGTGATCAAATCACATAAATTAAACAGAATCTGTCAATAACTGCCCTAAGTGTTAATGGATTAAACTCCTGATTAAAAAGACACATCTTGACTGATTGGAATAAAAACCTAGACCCAAGCATATGCTGTCTTCAAGAGACCCATCTCACCTATAGAGACACAAATAGATTAAAAGTGAAAGAATGGAAAAAGATATACCATGCAAATGGAAATTAAAAATGAGCAGGTGTATCTATTCTTATATTGAACAAAATAGACTTTAAACCAAAAAAATATAAGAAGAAACAAAGAAGGCAACTATATAATGATAAAAGGATCTATCCACCTAGAAGATGTAACAATCATAAGTATGTATGCAACCAATACTGGAGCACCAAGATATATAAAACAAGCACTCTTAGACCTAAAGAAAGAAATAGGCCCTAATACATTAATAGTGGGTGACCTGAACACTCTTCTCTCGGTATGGAACAGATCTTCCAGGCAACAAATCAACAAAGACACACAGGATTTAAATGATACCTTTGAAAAACTAGACCTGGCAGATATATATATATATATATACAACATTTCACCAAACAACTAAAGAATATATTTTCGTCTCATCAGTACACGGAACATTTTCCAGGATAGACCACATATTAGGTCACAAGTCTAGTCTCAGCAAATTTTTTAAAAAATGAAATCATTCCAAGTATCTTTTCAGATCACAATGGACTAAAACTGGAAATTAATAACAAGCAAAACCCTGGAAACTATACAATTACATGGAAACTAAACAATAGTCTCCTGCTTGACCTGTGGGTACAAGAAGAAATTAAACAGGAAATTAAAAATTTCTTGAAACTAATGCAAATAAAGATACATTATACCAAAACTTGTGGGAAACTGCAAATGCCGTACTAAGGGGCAAATTTATTGCAACAAACACTTACATCTAAAGGATGGAAAGACTTCAAATAAACAACCCAACATTACACCTCAAAGAACTTTAATAACAACAACAATCCAATCCTAAAGGTGGTAGATGGAAAGAAATAATTAAGATCAGAGCAGAACTAAATAAAATAGAAACACAAAAAATGATAGAAAGCATCAACAAAATAAAATTTTTTTGAGAAGATAAATAGAATAGACAAACCATTAGCTAGGTTAGCATAGAGAGAGAGAGAGAGAGAGAGAGAGAGAGAGAGAGAGAGAGAGAAGACCCAAATAAAATAGTAGGAAATGAAAAGGGAGACATTACAACCAGTACCGCAGAAATACAAAGAATCATTAGATACTATTATAAACAATTGTATGACAATAAATAAAAACCTGGAAGATATGGATAAGTTTCTAGATACATACAAACTAACCAGACTGAACCAAGAAACAGAAAGCCTGAACAGACCAATAAAAAGCGACGAGATTGAAGCAGTAACCAGCAATCGTCCAATAAAGAAAAGCTCAGCTGTGGATGGCTTTACAGCTGAATTCTACCAAATCTTTAAAGAGGAATCAATACCAATTCTCCCTAAACTATTCCAAAAAATTGAAACAGAAGCTATTTTCCCAAACTCATTCTGTGAGGTTAACATAACTCTGATACCAAACCCAGATAAAGACACAACAAAAAAAAGAAAATTACAGGCCAATATTCTTGATGACCATAGATGCAAAAAACATCAACAAAGTATTAGCAGACAGAAAACAGCAACACATCACAAAAATTATACACCATGATAAAGTGGGATTCATCAACATACAAAAGTCAATAAATTTGATACATCGCATGAATAAAATCAAGGACAAAAACCATATGGTTATCTCAATAGATGCTGAAAAAGCATTTGGCACATTTCAACACTCCTTCTTGGTAAAGACTCTCAACAAATTAGGAATAGAAGGAAAGTATGTCAACACAAAAAAAGCCATCTATGACAAGTCCACTGCCAGTAACATTCTGAATGGAGAAAACTTAAGGTTTTTCCCTTAAGAACAGGAACTAGACAAAGATGCACACTCTCATGACTTCTATTAAACATACTACTAGAAATACTAGCCAGAGCAATCAAGCAAGAGAAAGAAATAAAGGGCATCAAGGTTGGAAACCATGAAGTGAAACGGGCCCTATTTGCAGATGACATGACACTCTATATAAAGAAACCTAAAGACTCTATCAAAAATCTCCTAGAGCTGGTTAATAATTTCAGTAACATTACAGGATACAAAATATGTGCCCCCAAATCAGTTGCATTTATATTCTCAAATACTTAGCTAACAGAAAGAGAAATCAAGAAAGTAAGCTCACTTAGAAAAGTCACAAAAAATAAAAATAAAATACCTAGGAATCAACTTAACCAAGGAGGTGAAAGATCTCTATAATGAGAACTATAAACCACTACTTAAAGAAAACAAAAAAAGATGGAAAGACATTCCATGCTCTTGGATTCAAAGAATTAACTTGTGAAAATGTCTATACTACCCAAAGCAATCTATAGATTCAATGCTGTCCTCATCACAATACCAATGACATTTTTCACAGCAAGGGAAGAAACAGTTGCAACATTCATATGAAACAACAAAAGACCTCAAATAGCCAAAGCAATCCTGAGCAAAAAAATAATAAAACTGGAGGCATAACACTAACTGACTTCAAAATAGACTACAAAGCTATAATAACCAAAAGAGCATGGTACTGCCATAAACATAGACACTCTGACCAGTGGAGTAAAATAGAGAACCCAGAAATCACCCTTCAGGCTTACAGTCATCTGATATTGGACAAAGGCAATAAAAATCTACATTGGAGAAAAGACTGCCTGTTCAACAAGTGGTGCTGGGAAAACTGGATATCCATATGCAGAATAATTAAACTAGATATGCATCTCTCATCATACACTAAAACCAACTCAAAATGGATTAAAGACTTAAGCATAAGACCTGGAACTGTAAAATTCCTAAGGGAAAATATAGGTGAAACACTTCAGGAACTAGGTCTGGGCACAGACTTTATGAATATGAGCCCCAAAGCACAAGCAACAAAAGAAATAATAAACAAATAGGACTATATCAAACTAAAAATCTTCTGCACAGCAAAGGAAGCAATCAACAGAGTGAAATGACAACCTACAGAGAGGGAGAACATTTTTGCTAACAATGCCTCCAAGAACGGATTAATATTCATAATACACAAGGAACTCAAGCACTTACACAGTAAAAAAAATAAAAAAAATAAAATAAATAACCCAATTAAAAATGGGCAGAGGAAGTGAATAGACATTTTTCAAAAGAAAACATACAGATGGCCAACAGGTACATGAAAAAGTGCTCAACATCACTAGTCATCAGGGAAATGCAAATTAAAACCGCATTGAGATATCACCTCACCCCAGTTAGACTGGCTATATTCAAAAAGTTGGAGAAAAGCAAGTGCTGACGAGGATGGGGAGAGAGGGGAACACTCCTACACTGTTGGTGGGACTGTAAATTAGTACAACCACTATGGAAGACAATGGAGGTTTCTCAAACAACTACAGATATATTTTCCATATGATCCAGCAATCCCACTTCTGGGTATATACCTAGAGGAATGGAAATCATCATGTTGAAGGGATACCTGCACTTCCATGTTCATCGCAGCTCTGTTCACAATAGCCAAGATATGGAACTAACCTAAATATTCATTGATGGACAATTGGATAAGGAAAATGTGGTACATACACACCATGGAATATTACTCTGCTGTAAAAAAGAATGAAATTCTCCCATTTGCAACAACTTGGATGAGCTTGGAGATACTTATATTGAGTGAAATAAGCAAAGCACAGAGGGATAAATACCAAATATACTCACTCATAAGTGGGAGCTAAGAGAGAAAGAAGGAAGGAAAGACCACAGTGGTGTTTTGGACTTGCAGAGGGAGAGAACATACCTAGGGATACAAAGTGGAGTGGGGGAAAGGGTTAGAGGGAGGAAGATCAGGGTTAATTGGGTGGGGGACATGGGGTATAATCACAGTTTGTAGTAATGGGCATGCTGCCAATATGGATCTGGCCATCATATCTTGGGCATGAGTGGTGACAATTAGCTCTGTACCCTATGAATATTAATAAACAATAATTATATAAATAAATAAATTCATTTGATTGATTAAATTCATTTTTATCTGAGCTAATTATGACATTTAAAAGTCTTTATCAGAGTGTTTATCAGCTATTTGATGTTCTTTCTCAAACCTGAGTATAACTACATCACTTTCTACGAAACGATCTTAGAATGCCATATTTCTAAATAAATTTCATAACTGACCTCAAGAGGAATTTGTTTGAAGCATTATTTACATCCCATTAATAATTTACAAATGCTGTGGTCTGAATGTTTGTCCCCTCTGAAGCTCACATGGAAGCTTGGTTTCCAATGTCGCAGTGCTGAGAGGTGAGGCCTTTGGGAGGTGAATGTATCATGAAGTCCCTCATGAATGGATTAATCCATGTATAGATTAATGGATTAATAGGTTAATGAATGGGTGGTTTGTCGTGGGATTGGGAACTGGTGGCTTTATAAGGAGAGCAAGTAATCACATTCATTTGTGCTCTTGCTCTTGCCCCAACACTATGTGATACCCTGTGCCACCATGGGACTCTGCAGAGCGATTCCCCCAAAAAAGAAGTCTCTCACCATATATGCTCCCTTGACCTTGGACTTCTCAGCCACCAAAACTGTACTAAATAAATTCTTTTTCTTTATAAATTACCCAGTTACAGGTTTTCTGTTTTAAGCAACAGAAAACTAATACAACAAAGAAGTCCCTGTGAGTATGACAAGTCACTAGGCTCTCTGGATCACACTTTCCTCATTTGCAAATTCGAATGCAAAATGGAAAATTATTGACGAATTAAGGGTTCTGTATTTTTTCCCTAATGCTTTTGTAACAAATTACCTTACAATTAGTGGCTTAAAACAACATGTCTGTTTCCATGGATCAGAAGTCTGTGCATGGTATGGCTGGGTTCTCTGTTCAGTTTCACTAGGCTCAAGTCAAGATGTTGGCCAAGACTGTGTTCTCATCTGAGGTCCAGGGTCCTCTTCCTAGCTCATTGGTTGTTAGCCCACTTCAGTTGATTGTATCTATTTTCTTGCTAACCATTGGCTCCGAGCTTTTAGAATCCACTGAATTTCATTGCCACATGTACCCATAAGACTTTTTGTTTCAAACAATGCTGTTTACCTTCTTCCTGGCCAACAGAAGAGCATCTATGACTTTTTTTTCTTTTCAGTGTGCCAGTAGGGAGTCTCCTATATTTGTAACCTAAACATAGGAGTGATCTTCCTATCACCATTAGCCATGTAAGGTATCCTAATCAAGGGAAAGCCTGTCCCCTTATATTCACAAGTTCTACCCATGCAAGCCTAGGGTATTATACCTGGTATGTATACCATTGAGTGGGAATCTTAAGAGCCATCTTAGAATTCTGCCTACCACAGGTTTAGATTAGGTTAGTTTCAATCAATTAAAGTTTGATTCTTTCCCTACTATGTAAATACATTGACCATGACATAATTATTTCTATTGTACTTCTAAATTTGCTAGGATACACATTTTTATGTAGACAAACTTATGTAGATACACCTCTAGATAATGTCTTGAAAAATAAATTGTTTTAAATATCCATTCCTCCAAGATTTTTTTAAAGAAGTTCCACATCCCCTCTAACTTGCCTTTTTTAGAAAGTGGCTGTGCAATCTCTTAAAAGAGCATGGATTGTAGAGTCACATTTAACTCAAGCCCAGTTCTAGCTTGAACATTTAGTAAATTACCTTCTTTACAACTCCATTAACTCTGTCTGAGACTCAGTTTCTTCACCAAAACTTGCAGAAATAGTCAACTCTCCGATTAGTTGTGAGAGTAAAATAACAAGGAGTATGAGATTTTAGTAAACTCTTTTGCTTATCATAGTGTAGAATAGCAAGCCAGTATTTGACATTTTACTGCAGTCAGCCATTTGGGGTGGGGATTATTGATCAACACTTATGGAGATTGCATTTAAACAATTATTTCTCATTTGTTCAACTTTACATAATGGCTATATAGAGAAGATTTTTGCAGGAAGTTTAATCTCTACTAATATAAAACCAAAGTCTCTATAAGTTTAGCTTTGACTCTATTATGATTGCAAATATAATTTGCCTTAATGATTTAATGGAAAGAAAATGGTTTACATATATATTTATAGAAAAGAAAACCATTAAATACACTCTTTTTAATTTTTATTTATTTATTTATTTTTAAATTTAATTTTATTTTATTTTACTTCTCAAAATACATAGTACTTGATTTTCATGCCCCTTTACCTGTTCCTCACCCCACCCCCCCATCGTATCTGTAAACTTGGCTTAAATAGTTCAAGATGTTTTTGTGGTTATTCTGTCTTTGTCCCCCCACCCTTTATTTGTTTGCGTGTTTATTTATTTATTAATTTTTAGCTCTCACAGATAAGTGAGGACATGTGGTATTTCTCTTTCTCTGCCTGGCTTATTTCACTTAATATAATTTTCTTTAAGTCCATCCATGTTGTTGCAAATGGTAGTATTTCATTCTTTTTTATAGCAGAGTAGTATTCCATTGTGTAGATGTACCGCAGTTTCCTTTTCCACTCATCGGATGATGGACATTTGGGCTGGTTCCAGTTCTTGACTATTGTATGTAAAGCTGCAATAAACATTGGCGTATAGGTATCCCTTCGGCATGATGATTTCCATTCCTCTGGGTAAATTCCCAGCAGTCGGATCACTGGGTCATATGGTAGAACTGTCTGTAATTGTTTGAGGAACCTCCATATCACTTTTCATACAGACTGCACCATTTTGTGGCCCCACCAACAGTGAATGAGAATTCCTATTTCTCCAGCACTTATTGTTCTCAGTCTTTTGTATGTTAGCTATCCTAACTGGAGTGAGATGGTATCTCAGTGTTGTTTTGATATGCATTTCCGGGATGTTGAGTGATATTGAACACTTTTTCATGTGCTGTTGGCAATTTGTATATCTTCCTTTGGGAAATGCGTATTCAGCTCCTTTACCCATTTTTTAATTGGGTTATTATTTTTTTTTATTGTAAAGTTCTTTGAGTTCCTTATATATTCTGGATATTAATCATTTGTCAGATGTATATTTAGCAAATATTTTCTCCCACACTGTTGGCTGGTATTTTACTCTGTTGATTGTTTCTTTTGCTGTGCAAGTAGCTTTTTACCTTGACATAATCATATTTGTTTATTTTACCTTTAGTTGGCTGCGCTTTTTGGGTCCTATTCACAAATTCTGTATGCACTCCTATTTCCTGGCGTGTTTCCCCTATGTTTTCTTTAAGGAGTTTTATTGTTTTGGGGTGTATATTTAATTCTCTAATACATTTTTAGTTGATTTTGGTATATGATGAAAGATATGGGTCCAGTTTCATTCTCTCACATATGATTATCCCATTTTCCCAGCACCATTTGTTGAAAAGGCAGTCTCTTCCCCAGTATGTAGACTCACTGTCTTTGTCAAAGATCAGATAGCTGTAGGCATATGGGTTAATTTCCGGGTTCTCTATTCTGTTCCATTGATCCATGCATCTGTTTTTATGCCAGTACCATGCTTTTTTGGTTATTATAGCGTTGTAATATAGTCTAAAGTCAGGTAGTGTTATGCCTCCAGATTTATTTATTTTTTTGCCCAGTATTGCTTTGGCTATGCGTGGTCTTTTCTTGTTCCATATAAATGTCTGGATAGCTTTTTCCATCTCAGAGAAAAATTTCATTCAAATTTTGATGGGGATTGCACAGCATTTGTAGATCACTTTGGGTAATATGGAAATTTTCACAATGTTAATTTTTCCAATCCAAGAGCATGGGATATCTTTCCATCTTCTTGTGTCCTCTTTAATATCTCTGAACAGTGCTTTGTAGTTCTCTTCGTAGAGATTTTTCACATCCTTGGCCAGTTTTATTCCAAAATATTTTACTTTTTGGTGTCTGTTGTAAATGGACTAGGTTTCTTGATTTCTTTTTCTGCAGGTTCACTGGTGGAGTATAGAAATGCTACTGATTTATGTGTGTTCATTTTGTACCCTGCAACTTTGCTGAAATTGTTTATCACCTCTAGGAGTTTTTTATAGAAGCTTTAGGCTGTTTGATATATAGGATCATATCATCAGCAAAAAAGAACAGCTTGTCTTCATCCTTTCAAATCTGGATACCCTTTATTTCCTTCCCTTCTCTGATTGTCTGGCTAGTACTTCCAACACTACATTGAATAGGAGTGTTGAGAGTGGGCATCCTTGCCCAGTTCCTCTTTTTGAGGGAAAAGCTTTCAGCTTTTCCCCAATTCAGGATGATATTGTCAGTGTTCTTACCATGCATGGCTTTAATTACATTGAGATACTTTCCATCTATGCTTAACTTTCAGAGTGTCTTTATCATGAAAGGATGCTGAATTTTGTCAAATGCTTTTTCAACATCAATAGAGATGATCATGTTGTTTTTCACTTTGCTTTTATTAACGTGGTGTATCACATTTATTGATTTGTGTATGTTGAGCCAACCTTGCATCCCTGGGATGAATCCCACTTGACCATTGCATAAAATTTTTTGTATATGTTGCTGTATTCTGTTAGCTAGTATTTTCTTGAGGATTTTTGCATCTATATTCATCAAGGATATTGGCTTGTAGTTTTCTATTTTTGATGCATCTATGTCTGGTTTTGGTATCAGGGTGATATCTGACTCATAGAATGAGTATGGGAGAATGACCTCCGTTTCAATCTTTTGGAACTGTTTGTAGAGAATTGGTATCATTTCCTCTTTGAAGATTTGGTAGAACTCTGCAGTGAACCTGTCCAGTCCTGGGCTTTTCTTTGTTGGGGGCCTTCTGATAACAGCTTCAATCTCTTGTATTGTTATTGGTCTGTTCAGATTTTCTTTATCTTCTTGCCTCAGTTTTGTTAGCTTGTATGCATCCAGAAATTTATACATTTCCTCCAGATTTACAAATTTGTTGGCATATAGATGTTTATAGTAGTCTCTAATGATTCCTTGTATTTCTGAGGTGTCAGTTGTAATATCACCTTTTTCATTTCTAATTTTTGTTATATGGGTCTTCTCTTTTCTTAGTCTTGCTAAAGGTTTGTCAATTTTATTAATCTTTTCAAAGAACCAACTTTTTGTTTCACTGGTCTTTTGTATTGTTTTTTGTGTTTCTTTTTCATTTAGTTCTGCTCTGATCTTAATTATTTCTTTCCATCTATGAATTTTAGGTTTGGATTGTTCTTGTTTTTCTAGATCTTTAAGGTGAAGTGTTAGGGTATTTATTTGCCATCTTTCCATTCTTCTGAAGTAAGCATTTAACACAATAAATTTCCCCCTTAAACTGCTTTTGCAGTATCCCACAATTTTTGGTATGATGTGTCATTATTTTCATTAGTTTCAAGAAATTTTTTGATTTCCTGTTTAATTTCTTCTTGGACCCACATGTCACTAAGTAGAACATTGTTTAATTTCCATGAGTTTATATAGTTTTCAGAGTTTCATTTATTAATTTTTTCTAATTTTAATCCATTGTGATCAGAAGAAATGCATGGAATAGTTACAAGTTCTTTGAATCTGTTAACACTTGCTTTGTGACCTAACATGTGGTCTATCCTGGAGAATGTTCCATGTGTCGAAGAGAAGAATGAATATTCTGAGGTTGTTGGGTGGAATGTTCTACAGATATCTGCCAAATCCAATTGGTCTAAAGTGTTGTTTAAATCTTGTGTTTCTCTGTTGATTTTTGTCTGTATGATCTGTCCAATGATGTGAATGAGGTGTTCAAGTCCACCACAATTATGGTGTTAGTGTCTTTTTCCTTCTTTAGATCTAATAGTGTTTGCTTTGTATATCTGGCTGCTCTGACATTAGGTGTGTATATGTTTATGACTGTTATGTCTTCATGATGGATAGATCCTTTTATCATTATATATTGGCCATCTTTATCTCTTTTAATGGTTTTTGGTTTAAAGTCTATTTTGTCTGATATAAGAATAGTTAGTCTTGGGGATGGCCGATTAGCTCACCTGGGAGAGCGTGGTGCTGACAACACCAAGTCAAGGGTTAAGAATAGTTAGTCCAGCTCGCTTTTCATTTCTACTTGCATGATATACCTTTTTTCCATCCTTTCACTTAGTATATGTGTGTATTTACAGGTCAAGTGAGTCTCTTGGAGACAGCATATTGTTGGGTCCATCTTTTTAATCAAGGAAGTTAGTCTATGTCTTTTGAATGGGGAATTTAGTCCCTTTAAATTCAGAGTTATTATTGAAAGGTGTTGATTTAATCCTAGCATTATACCGATTTTTGTTTAGATGTCTTAAGCATCTTTTATTCCTTTCTTTCAAATTTTCTATTTGTCTTCTGTATTAGTTGGTTTCTTGGGCTGACAGAAAAACAATTTTTCTCTCTTTGTTAGTATTGTTGTTTTGCTGGTAGGTATTATTCTTTCTTGTGTATTTATGGTAGTGATGGTTGTTTTAGTGGTATCAAACCCAGTACTTCCTTGAGAATTTCTTGTAGGGCTCATCGTGTAGTAGTGAAATCCCACAGGTTTTGTTTGTCTGAGAAATATACTATTTGTCCTTCATTTTGGATGCATAGCCTTGCTGGGTAAAGTATTCTTGGCTGGCACTTTTTGTCCTTTACTGTTTTGAATATATCATCCCATTCTCTTCTAGCTTTTAGAGATTCTGATGTAAAGTCTGATGTTATTCTGATCGGGGCTCCCTTATAAGTGACTTGCTGTTTCTCTCTTGCAGCTTTTAAGATTCTCTCTCTGTCTTTGATTTTTATCAGTTCGATTATCACATATCTTGGAGAGGACCTTTTGGGGTTGAATGTGTTTGGTGATCTTTGGGCTTCCTGAATCTGGGTATCTGTGACTTTCCCTATACCTGGGAATTTATCTGCTATTATCTCATTGAGTATGTTTTCAATGCTATTTCCTTTTTCCTCCCCTTCTGGAATACCCAATATTCGTATATTTGAGTGCTTAAGGTTGTCAGTTGTCTCTCTTAAATTTTCTTCAGCTTTTTTGATTCTTTTTTCTTTTTTCTGGTCTGCCTGTGATAATTCAAGTAGCCTGTTTTCAAGGTCAAAAATTCTCTCTTCTGCTTGTTCAAGTCTGCTGGTTAAACTCTCTGTTGTATTTTTTATTTCGTTGAATGAATCCTTCAGCTCCAGAAGCTCAGTTACATTCTTTTTCAAGGCATTGATTTCTTTGTACATTTCTTCTTTCAGATCCTGCATGTATTTTCTCATTTCATTGTGTTGTGTCACTGAGTTTTCTCGTATCTCATTTAGTTTCCTTAGAATAGTTACTCTAAATTCCTTGTCTGTCATTTCAAAGACTTCCTGTTCTATAGGATCTAGCACTTGTAAGATATTAATTTCCTTTGGTGATGATGTAATTTCTTGATTTTTCATATTTCTGGTTTCTTTCCTTTGGTGTTTTGTCATTGTAGCTGGGTGTATCACAGTTCACTCATTTCACCCTGATGTCTGGCTTGGATCCTGAAGGGTCTGTTGCTTCTGGACAGCAGAATCTAGCTTGGACTGGAAGTCCCACCCTGCATGCATTCACCAGCTTGTCTGGCTTGGGGCTTGGGTTCCTGCGCCTCTCAGATGACTCACTGAAATGGGATGGTCTGTGCCGAAGTTCCAACCTTGCCCTGCCTGCCTTCTCTGGCTGGCAGGCTGGGGGTGTGTGGACCCCAAAGCTCTAAAGTCTCTCCACAAAATGGGGAGCAACCTGAACTGGGGTCCCATGGCAGGAAGCTCTTGTCTGTTCCAGCACAGACTTTGGATCCTCTGTTGCTCCTCCTCAAAAACTGCAAGTTGGTCACTCTGTGGGAGAGAGTGACACCAGGAACTGACTGCTCTGCCATCTTGACCCCTCAGCTCTCTAAATACACTCTTAAACCTGCAAACATAATTAATTTTCTCTTATGAAGAGAGAGGTTATATTGCATGTCACAGTGAAATAACCATAATCTTTCCTATGCTTTTTCATTATTATCCAAGTATTGGAACAAAGAAGTAAAAAACCATTTCACACTAGGTCACTTAGAAAGGAGACCATACCTATAAATGTTATGATTGTTTCTCTTAAAGATGCTTTGTTCTGAATTATGAAATACTATTAATAATTTAAAATAATGGAGATATTATCAATTTAATTTTACTTTTTGGTTATATATACAATTATAATCTCATTCTATTTTAGCATTATGTTCTATTAAGTATTCTGGTAATTCAGTAGGTCAAATTATTATCACTTATTAAGTGCCATTATAATTTGGTTTCCTTTATACTACACGACTTCATGAAACTCAATTTT
The DNA here is from genome assembly GCF_000696425.1 of Galeopterus variegatus. Lineage (NCBI taxonomy): Eukaryota > Metazoa > Chordata > Mammalia > Dermoptera > Cynocephalidae > Galeopterus > Galeopterus variegatus. The sequence goes on along the minus strand of NW_007727840.1, from coordinate 158,955 downwards.
GTTTTTCTTATAATTGAATTTTAGTACTTTATGACAGAAAAAAAACCCTGTGTCTTCAGAAACTAATGTTTCTCTTCCTAAAGTCATGTGTACATATTTTATTCAATAAAAGTAAGATGATTAATTAGGCCCCCTGTTAATGGTTTCACTAGTGCTCAGAGAAATGTTAACAGTTTTTCTTGCTATTCTGTCCTAGGAGAAAGAATGTAGATGCTACATGCCTTGGGTTGAATGTCCCCCCAAAACTTAATCCCCACTGTAACTGTAGAGGGTGGGAAATATTATCATGGTAATCATAAGGTGGGGCCTTTAAGAGGTGATTAGATTGTAGGACAATGCTGTAGTGAATGGATTCATAATGGTGGTCAGGGGCATGTTTCCGAGGACTTTAAAAGGAGAGTGTATGAGTCTCTCTCTCTCTCTCTCTCTCTCTCTCTCTCTCTCTCTCTTCCACCATTTACTGCCGTGTGAGACCCCTGCATTACTGTAAAACCACCACCAAGACCCTCACCAGATGTGTTCCCTGGACTTTGGACTTCCCAGTCTCTGAAACTGTATACAAATAAATTTCATTTTCTTATAAATTACCCAGTTTTAAGTATTTTGGTATAAACAACAGAAATGGGCTAATAAACTACACATATCTTGGTTTTCATTAAAATGTCTTATGTGAATTTTAATTTTCTGTAACATTTAATTTGTGTATGTTACCCACATATTTTATCTATCTCTTTAGAGATTTGCTTGTGGCTTATGTTTTCCCTCCATCGAATAGATCAATTCTACATTTGGAGTTATAATATTTAGGATAAATACTCTAATAAAGCACATGTGAGAAATTAACTTTCAGCATCTTTTCTCTCCACTGGCAAATATATATCATTGAGTCATGCTGTAAGAAATTTCAGTCCTTTGTTGGCTGAATACCATATAAACTCTTTAGATTTTGTTTGTTTAATAGAAAAAGTTGATCACGGTACATGTATTATTTTGCAACTTTTTAAACTGCTTTAATAGAATATCATGTGCAGCCTTCTAGGTTAGTAGACACAGTTCTAAATTATAATGTTTCATTGCTGCATATCCAATAGTTTGGCTTTCCCATAGTTTATTCTATTATGAATATTTAGTTGTAGCTGTTTTAATTACTATAAACAACACTGTGATCAACAATTTAGTACATACATTCCTGCCTACTAGTTTTTGCTTTGTTTTGTTTTGTTTTATGCTGAACTACAATGAGACTGCTGGATCAAATACATTTATATTTTTAATTTTATGACATGTTTCTAAATTACTTTCTTGAATGGGTCTAGAGATGCACATTCCAAGCAGCACTAAATGTAAAAATGTGTTCTTAAGGTATTCATCATTACCGGATCTTATTTCTCTTTAATGTTTTGCAATCCTTGAGTGAAAAAGTATGGTATATTAATGTTTCAAATTACTTTTTTTATATCTCAGTAAGAGTACTTTTTTCTTGTGAGAGATAGATTTCAAATTGCTTGAAGAAAGAAATGAAAATCAACTGGATCATATAATTAAAAAGTCTAGGCAGCAGACATCGAGACAAGAGTGGATGCAGAGGATATAATAGCACGAAAAGAACCTGGCTTCTTTCCTGCTCTGGGTTTTTTAGTTTAATGAGTTGATTTTAATCGCATGCAGGTTTTTAAATTATTTTTTACCTAGCACATAAACTTTCAGGGATAATTATTTGTATTTGAACACAATTCATATCCACATTTTTACCAGTTACTCAGACCATTTTATACTTTACTGGTCTTTGTCCCCAGTGCCTGTCATTTTATATCCTGACTGAGTCATTGTTGATCTCTTAATTTTGCTTCATCCTTTTTTCATTTCCAATATGCTTTTGATAACATTTTTCTAGAATGTTTCATTGGCACCATACTGTCTGAAGTCTTATATATTGAGAATATCCTCTTATTATATTCATGTATGAAAAAACAGTTGAATTGTTTTACAATTTGATATGCCATCCTTCCCCATAAAAATGATAATATTATTATATCACCACCTTTCATTTCTTATTATACAGAAAAGACACAGAGATAAATTACTATTTGGTTTCTTTGCAGGTAATCTAATTTTATTGCATAAACATGTGTCATAATCTTCCTTTATCCTTTGTATTATTATTATTATTTATTATGAATATTCATGAGATATCATTAAAATTTATTGATTTTTGCCCTTATCATTGTGAATGGTATTTCCAAGTAAAGATACATTCTCAATAAACTTGCCTGGAAAAAAAACTAGTGCTTTGCAAACAAGTGCTTTTTCAACATTAGAAAATATTATACTATGCCTTTTTTAAAATTAATTTTTCCTTCCTTTTGTTCTGATCCTTTCTTAAAGTATATCGTGTACCTGTAAGTCAGTTATCTTCCCTCTGATCTCCATATCTATTATCTTTTCTTTCCTTAATTTCTTCCCTATTTCCTTTGTCTTTTATACCATTTTTATTTCTTGGTCCCTTTTCTCTAAATTAAGAAAGTGTTCCTAAATATTCTCCAAGACATTAACTAAATATTTATACAGATTTGTAGACATTAATTTTACTATTACATTTTTGTTTTGCTTTTATCCCTTCTTTACCATGTCCTGTTGCTTTTTACTTCAACTTGCTCTCTTTTACATTTTTGTGCTCTCTTTTACATTTAATTTTATTTTGTCAATATACAATGTGGTTGATTATTGTGGCCCATTACTGAAACCGCCCTCCCTCCTCCCTCTCCCCCCTCCATCTCAACAACCTCGTATCTGTTCGCTTATGCTATCAACTTCAAGGAATTGTAATTGTATCTTCTTCCCTCCCCCTGCCAGTTTATTTATTTATTTTTAGCTCCCACAAATAAGTGAGAACACCTGATATTTCTCTTTCTGTACCTGACCCGTTTCATTTAATATAATTCTCTCTAGTTCTATCAATGCTGTTGCAAATGGCAGTATTTCATTCTTTTTTATAGCAGAGTAGTATTCCATTGTGTAGATGTACCACATTTTCCATATCCACTCATCTGATGATGTACACTTGAGTTGGTTCCAACTCTTAGCTACTGTAAAGAGTGCTGCAATGAACATTGGAGAACTGGTATACATTCAACTTGATGATTTCCATTCTTCTGGGTATATTCCCAGCAGTGGGATAGCTGGGTCATATGGTAGATATATCTGCAATTGTTTGAGGAACCTCCATACCATTTTCCATAGAGGCTGCACCATTTTGAAGTACCACCAACAACGTATGAGAGTTCCTTTTTCTCCACAACCTCTCCAACATTTATCATTCACAGTCGTTTGGATGTTAGCCATCCTAACTGGGGTGAGATGGTATCTCAGTGTGGTTTTGATTTGCATTTCCCGAATGCTGAGTGATGTTGAGCATTTTTTCATATGTCTGTTGGCCATTCCTATATCATCCTTTGAGAAATGCCTATTTAGCTCTTTTGCCCATTTTTGAACCAACCTTGCAGTTCTGGGATGAATCCCACTTGATTGTGGTGTATTATTTCATGTATGTGTTGCTGTATTCTGTTAGCTAGTATGATATTGAGAATTTTTGCATCTACATTCAACAAGGATATTGAACTGTAGTTTCTTTTTCAGTTTATCTTTACCTGGTTTTACTATCAGGGTGATGTTTGCTTCATAGAATGAGTTTGGGTGAATTGCCTGTATCAATCTATTGGAATATTTTGTAGAGAATTGGTTTCAATTCATCTTTGAATGTTTGGCAGAATTCTGCTGTGAACCCATCTGGTCCTAGGCTTTTCTTTGTTAGAAAGAAAATAGCTTCAATCTCTTTTATTGTTACTGGTCTGTTCAGATTTTCAACATCATCTTGGCTCGGTTTTCGTAGTTTGTATGTGTCCAGAAATTTGTCCATTTCCTCCAGATTTTCAAATTTGTTGGCATATAGTTTTTTACAGTAGTAGTGAATGATTCCTTGTATTTCAGAGGTATCAGTTGTAATATCGCCTTTTTCATTTCTAATTTTTGTTAATTGGGTCTACTCTATTCTTTTTTTAGTTAGCCATGCTAATGGATTGTCAAGTTTATTTATCTTTTCAAAAAACAAACTTTTTGATTCATTGATCTTTTGTATCAATTTTGTGATTTTAATTTCATTAAGTTCTGCTTTGATATTAACGATTTTTTTCTGCCTGCTAACTTTGGGTTTAAATTGACTTATTTTTCTAGTTCTTTATGGTGGAGTATTAGGTTGTTTAATTGCCATCTTTGCATTCTTCTGAAGTTAGCATTTAATGTCATAAATTTCCCCCTTAGAGCTGCTTTTGCAGTATCCCACTGGTTTTGGTATGATGTATAATTGTTTTCATTAGTTTCAAGAAATTTTTTGATTTCCTGCTTGATTTGTTCTTGGACCCATACGTCATTAAGTAGAATGCTCTTTAATTTACATGTCTTTGTATAGCTTCCAGAATTTCATTTGTTATTGATTTCTAATTTTAATCCATTGTGGTCTGAAAAAATAGATGAGATAATTCCAATTTTTTTGAATTTGTTGAGTCTTGATTTGTGACCTAAGGTGTGATCTATCCTGGAGAGTGCTCTATGTGCTGGTGAGAAGAATGAATATTCTGAGGTTGTTGGAAGGAAAGTTCTGTAGATATCTGCGAAGTCCAATTGGTCTAGTATGTTGTTTAGATCTTGTGTTTCTCTGCTGATTCTTTGCCTAGATTATCTCTCCATTGTTGAGAGTGGGGTGTTCAGGCCCCTGCTATTATGGTATTAGTATCTATTTCCTTCTTTAGGTCTAATAGATTTTGCTTTGTAAATCTGGCTGCTCTGACATTGGGTACATATATATTTATGATTTTTATGTCTTCTTGATTGGTCATCCTTTTATCATTATGTTGTGGCCCTCATTATCTCTTTTTATGGTTTTTAGTTTAAAGTCTATTTTATCAGACATAAGAATAGCTACTCTAGCTCATTTTTCATTTCTATTTGCAATGGTAAATATTTTACCACCCTTTCACACTTAGTCTATGTGAGTCTTTATAGGTGAGGTGGGTCTCTTGAAGGCAGCATATAGTCGAGTCCTCCTTTTTAATCCATTCAACCAGTCTGTGTCTTTGCTTGGAGAATTGAATCATTTTACATTGAGTTGTTATTAAAAAGTGTGGATTTACTCCTAGCATTTCATTGAATTTGTTTGGATGTCTTAAGTGTCTTTTGTTCCTTTCTTTCTGATTTACTGTTTGTCTTCTGTATTTGTTGGTTTCTTGGGTTGTAGATAAATTTTGTTTTCTTTCTCTTCCTTTTTGCCATTTTTATTTTTCTGGTGTGTTTTTATTTTTTTTGAGTTTTTATGGCAGTGGTAGTTATTTTTCATTTGTCAAACCCAGTTCTCCCTTGAGAATTTCTTGTAAGGTTGGTCATGTGGTAGTGAACTCCTGCAGTTTCGTTTGTCTGAGAAATATACTATTTGCTCTTCATTTCAGAGGGGTAGCCTTGCAGGGTAGAGTATTCTTGTCTGGCATCTCTGTGTCTTATTATGTTTAATATATCATCCCATTCCTTTCTGTTTTTTAGGGTTTGTGATGAAAAGTCTCATATTAGCCTGATTGGGGCTCCCTTGTAGGTGATTTGATTCTTCACTCTTGAAGCTTTTATGATTCTTTCTTTGTCTTTGAGTTTTGCCAATTTAAGTATAACATGTCTTGGAGAAGACCTTTTTGGGCTGAATACATTTTGGGATCTTTGAGCTTCCTGAATCTGAAGATCTTTGTCTTTTCCTATACCTGGGAAGTTTTCTGCCACTATTTTGTTGACTATGTTTTAAATGCAATCTCCTTTTTCCTCCCCATCTGGAATACCCATGACTCTGTTATTTGAGCACTTAAGGTTGTCTGATATCTCTCTCAGATTTTCTTCAATGTTTTTAATTCTTTTTCCTTTTATTTTTTTGTCTTCCTGTGTTATTTCAAACAGCCCATCTTTAAGGTCAGAAGTTCTCCCTTTTGTTTCTGTAAGCCTGATGGCTAAAATCTCTGCTGTGTTTTTTATTTTGTTGAATGAATTCTTCCACTCGGCAAGCTCTGCTACATTCTTTTTCAGGGCATTGATTTCTTTGTACATTTCTTCTTTCAGGCCCTGTATACTTTTCCTCATTTCATCATGCTGTCTAGCTGTCTTTTCTTGTATCTCATTTAGTTTCCTTAGAATTATCATTCAAAATTTCTTGTCAGTCATTTAAAGGGCTTCTTGTTATATAGGATCTAGAGCTTGAGCGTTATTACCCTTTGGTGGTGTACTTTGCTGATTTTTCATATTTCTGATATTTTTCCTTTGATGTTTAGTCATTGTGGCAGGGGATTTCATATTCCACTGGTTTGACACTTTTGTCTGGCTAGGATGCTGCTGGGGCTGCCAATTTGGCATGGCTGCCTCAGTTTCTGCTTTGTCCCCACTGGCACCTTGGATGTGTGGTCTCTGTGGAACTCAGCCCTCTCTGATGGGGCACCTCTCTGGTCTGCATGCACTCGGCCAGGCTGGGGATGGGGTCCAGCAGCAGCGAGGCCTACCTGCTTGGTCATGCGCTAGCGCCACTGAGCATGTGGTCTCTGTGGATCTTGGGCCTCTCCAGTGGGTGCCTCCCTGGTCTGCGTGCACTTGGCCAGGCTTGGGATGGGGTTTGGCAGTGGTAAGGCCCACCTGCTCAGTCATGCACTGGCACCGCATGGTGCATGGTCTCTGCAGGACTCAGGACTCTCCAGTCAGTGTGTACTTGGTTGGGCCAAATCACAAAATTAGTAAGTGAATGATTTGAAACTATGTCTTCTGCCTCCAAATGTCATGCTCTTTCCTTTCAAAGTCAATTTTCCTTTTAATTATTTTGAAAGTAATAATATTTTTCCTAAAATTTTCTTTTGGATCCTACACAGATAATTACTCAAAATGTATATTTTTTCTAATCTTAAGTTGTTTTTTTTTAACCTCCTGTTGCTATTTTGTTTTTGTACCTATTTACTCACCCATACACTAGACAAGATCTTTCCAGGTTGAAATTTTTCATTAGAAAGTGTGGGTAAAACTTAGGTGGGTTATCTTTCTAATTGTTATGGACAAACCTCATTCTTTTTTTCTACTGCTGTGGGTAAAGTTTAGCTGCAGAATTTTCCATCCAGTTCCTGGTGTACATGTACAATATACTTCTCTGGTATTTGAAGTATGAAAATGTTTAATTCAAAGGAAACAATGCTAGCAAAGAGATTCCTTTCTTTTTCCCTTCGTATAAGATAATTAATATGACTGCATCAAAAGTTAGCATCCATTTAACACCCAACTTACTGCTAAAGTACCCACCCAAAGTACAGGCTCTGGTCTCTAATTTAAGGAATAAATAGTTGGGGGTATTACAAAGTAGAGTACTGACTATATTCAATTTGTGTTTCATTGCAAAGGAGTATTAGATCATTGTTGGTGTACTGTTTTGTTTTGTTAGCACTTGTTCTCTTTTAAAAAAATTGTTGCAATTCATCTTTTTCTTTCGGAAGAAATGTATACATTTTAAAAATTAATTTTCTGCAAGTGTTAATTTTCTACTTGGTTCTAAGTTTTTATCTCTGCTGGGTCTTCATAGCAATTTTACTTGGAAGAAAAAAGAGACTGCAGAGGGGATTGATCCTTTACCCCATGAAACTTGTATGCCATCCTGATAATATCAAAAATATTAATTATATTCATGAGAAAAAAAATTGAAATACACCTTCTCAGTAAATCTACTTGGCAAAAATTCACTATAACAGGTTATTGCCAGAGAACTTTAAAAAAGAAATGGCAGAGATTCAACTCAGCATGCGTAACTCAAAGGAAACTTCATATAGGAAACAATCTTTCCTTGCAAATCAAATTGTATTCACAACAAGCATTTATAAATTGTATAACAAGCATGGTGAAAATAAAATTATTGATATTTAAATACATGCCAGTATTTTGAAAAATATGTGGTGCTTGCATTGAATAATTTAAATGTCTGCAGAATATAAAAGTATAATTGTTCCGTTTTCTATTTAATTGGCATATTAAGTTATTTTGATTCTGAACTCCTGTAACAGATGTTCATTATAAAAGTGTAATATATTTTGATGAATATACTGTCAAGCTTCTTCGATAATTCATTTGTATTAGCAGCACAGGACTATGCTGACATTTCCCCAGGATACACTGGGTGAGGTTAAGCAGGATAAATGTCACTGTTAGTAATGCTGTTAAGACAAAACTCTTGTAAAACTACGTATTAGTTCCCTGCTTTATGGTCCTTAACAGTAACTTTCGAAATGGGCTTCTGTTTCAAGTGATGCATTGCATCTCTAAGTATAAAATAAAGGGGCAAAATTGTGACTCAAAAAATTTGCTCACTGTTGGATAAGAATATTTGGAAGGAGTAGTAATAATAAATATAAAGTCAAACAATAAATATTATTTACACTGTGCTTTGAGGAAAGAGAACAAACATACATCATGGACATCTAATGCTATCTAGTTCAGACAATGCAAATAAATTAGAAAGTAGATAATTTTGACATTTGAAATGTTATTTTCCTAGATTTCTTCTAATGTTCTACTTTTTTAATACATCCTCGCTCTACCTGTATCCGAATGTCCATGAATAACAAGTTAATAATTTATTGTTTTTTTGGGCCGGCCCGGTGGCGCACTGGATAGTGCGCCGCTTGGGAAGCGCAGCGGCGCTCCCGCCCGAGGGTTCGGATCCCACATGCAGACCGGTTCCCGCTCACTGGCTGAGCGAGGCGTGGGAGCGACACCGAGGGTTGCGATCCCGTTGCCGGTCCCCGGTCCGGTACGGGGGCAACACTGAGGGTTGCGATCCATTGCCGGACACGGAAAAAAGACAAAAGACAAAAAAAAAAAAAAATTTATTGTTTTTTTAAATGAAATAACATTTTAAAAATGAAAATGTTAAGAGTAATTTTGCTTATTACTAGAATAATATTCTAGAACTGAGGTAGACGTATCAAAGATCCACATTAAAACACATCAGTGGGTACACTCTAATTGATGGAAAAATTGCATTAATTTAGAGTAAATTTAGATACAACCATTGTGTTTTGAATTCAGAAACAATGAGTAAATAAATACTATGTATAATTTTTGAAACAATTTCAAGTTACATGATATTTTGATTTACTATATTTACTCAGTCTACTGTACTTAATAATGTAATAAAAAAGTCAAGAAACATTTTTCTCTACATAAGTGGCCCCCAACACATACAGAAATATATACACATTTAAAAAATAGCTCAGAAAAATAAAAACTCTTCTAGTTAATTTTAAAATATTAGCGAGTATTTAGGTAACCCTTATCCTTGAGAGAGCAGGCAAAAGTTGAAAACAGATGCCCATGCAAGTTTTTATAGTCAAGGGTGAAAAGACAAAGGATGGGACCAAGATAGTCAGTTTTGACTCCATACTTACCACTGAGCTGGTCACCTGTGTGGATCAGCTGATTTTCAACCTCCATTTCCCGTCCTAGAATGCCTTCTTTTTCTGGCCTAACTAAATAACTGCATTCTTCAGACTTGCTTGCAACTAAGTCTTCGTAGGTATTTTGGGTTCCACCAATCAGAAGTTCTCACAGGAGAACTAGAAGGTGAAAATTTAGCAGAAGGTCTGCATCTGCTACTGATTCTGGTTTTGACAATTACCATCATGAAGGTATTGAGCTTTTCTTCAGAAGCATCAGCAGAAATTCCAGAGTCCTGTCTCAAATTACATGGGATGTATAAAGCAAACAGGGAATACATTTTTTGCTGGTACACATCTAGCAGTTTTGCCCATGACTTTTAAGCCAGTAGTTCTGGTGGCAGCTTCCTGTTCACTGAATCAAAGCTCGGGTAACCAATAGTTGTACTGGCCACCTTGTGATTTGCAACTTCTTGAACGGGACAGAAATGGGAGCATTTCTGCTGAGTCAACTCTGTAGTGGTATCCTGAGAATCATTTGTGGAAGTACAGCAAAGAGCCTGCTCCAACAACCCCTGTCTTAAATCTGTTTAAAATGCTGGAATTGTTTCTCTATCTGCAGCTGAACACTGACAAATCATTCAACTACATCATCTTTTCTTAAAAACGTAGCATTCTCACTGAAGCTTGGTCTCCTCTTTCTTTCAGGAAAGGTATTATTCTTTGTGTCATTTATAGCAAATGATGTTTTGTGAAAAACCTCAAAATTTCATAAAGGTATGCTCATAAAGTAACCGGTTTCTCAAGTAATCCATTACATTTGTTATTCATCACTAGCATCTAAATATCTTTATGTTTTTAGGTCTCTTGGAGTAACTTATTATTTAAGACTAGTAGAGTCAATGTAAAGTAGTGCATCTGCTTTGAATGCACTTTTTTGAGTCTTAAAGGGTTATTTTCCAATCTTAACATTCTGAAATTTCATTAACATTATATATAAATCCATGTTTCCAAATTATACTGTTTGGTTATTTGATCATGTCTTTTCTCAGCCTTTATAATCCTAGGAAATGACTCTCTTCTTTTTTAGCATCATCTAATATTGCAGGCTTTCCATTTCCTTGATAATTTCAAATGTTTTCTTTCCTAACTATTTTTCTCAAGGGTGGGAAGTCATAGATTTATATGCTATCTAAAATATGGAATGAGCAAGTCCTGTGCAAGATTGGATACACATTTTCAATTTTATGCCAGAAAGTCTTCCTAATGATTTATTCTGTATGCCTTGTTAATGGTGACAATATATTGAGTCTGATGTCTTCAGAAAACTGTGTTTTGTGGTTACTAGATCTGTGATATCACAAAGCTCCTGACCACATAGGAATAGTCTGTATCATTTCTCTGTGTAATTCTTTGCTTGATAAATTGGTACTTATTTCTTCTTAAAAGCACTCTCAGGAACACATCTGGGACAAAGACAAAGCAAAAATAATAAGAAATCTAAAGTCAAACAAAACTTGCCATGAATTTCTGTGGAACTCCAGGCAATTTGCTGTTCTTTAGTAAATGCTAACTAGAAGGAAACATATTTTCCAAGACAAAAATTCTTATGTAATTGCTCCCTGACCTCCTTTATATTACAACATATAAAATGAAGGGAGTAATGTGAGTAAAAATGAAATTGAACTCAAAGCCCAAATTTCTCAGTGATTCTTTAAAGAAGAAAACATTGCCATTCTGCCTACAAGTTAATGTTAGCATTTAGATACTGTTATTCTAAGATAAAAACTGTTATGGTTCTTAAAAGGAATACCTTCTGGGGGAGTGTATGTGTGTGTTTGTGTGTGCATGTGTGTTTCTGTGTGTGTGTAACTGAGTGAAGCATAAGCTTTACTTCAGTGTATTTTAATAACTGAGGGTTAAGAAAGAACAAAAGCTGTTAACTTAGCTGTGACGTGGAGAGAAATTAGAATGTAGAGACAGGAGATTTTATTTTGAGGTATACAATACTAAAGATAATTACCATGCACTAGCATCAAACTCAGAAGATCATGTTTGCTTAGTATTAGTAGGGAGATGGGGAAATTCTCAGCCACTTCAAGCCTGGTACTACTTTACCATTGAACCTGCCATTTTTTTTCTACCTCCATTCACCCCTCATATTTTCATTTCTCTTCTTATCCTTCTTAAACTCAGTGGTAAGCCATAATCATTTCTTCGCCTACTTCGTTATCTTTCCTATGCCTTGTCATAATATGTAATCCACAACCTTGGATAAATGCAACTCTACAAGTACTTTTTCACTGGGAGGAGCCACAAGATTACAATCAAAGAAGTATGTATACAGGGAGTATAGAAAATTATAGCTTTTTTTTCTAGTTATCACAACTTCCTAGGTTTTATGGCTTTAAGTACATATACTGATGAATCAATAATGTGCATGTTTGGCACAGACCTCTCCCTTAATCAACAGACTCATGGATTCAACTGCCTATTTGATATCCTCACTTAGATAACTAATGTATATCTTTCAGTATTTACATGTCCAAAATTGAAAAAAATAAAATATCAGTATTTTACCATCTAATAATTCCATTTGATGAGTCAAACATCCTGAAATTATCTGGATCTCTTTCTATCAAAACCGACATCTAAATCAATCAGCCCATCATATTGACACAACCTTCAAACTGTTTCCTGAAACAATCACTTTTGACCCCATTGCTACATTAGTCCAGACATCATCAACTATCACCTAGAATATTGCAGTAGACTCTTAAATAATGACCCGGTTTTGGCCCTTAACCCCTGTTCTCTATTCTGTGTAAATCATCAGGGTTAACTTTTTAAACAGAAATCAGGTTAGAAAGACTGGAAACATTTACTAAAACGTTACCATTTTACGTAGTAGAACTACTAGATATGTGTAAAAATTATTCTCTTTACTTATCTATTTTTTTCTAAATTTCCTATAAGTATATATTACTTTTATTTAAAAAGGCAAAATCTGTACTGAATATTGTTTATCTTGATAATTTGTGTTACAGTATAACATACATTAATAGCTTAGATTCTGGAGAAAGAATGCTTAGATTCAAATCCCTCTTTTGCCATTTACTAGCTATGTGACCTTGAACAAATTATTTAATACAATCTGCTTTAGTTTTCTCACCCATAAAAGGGTGATGTTAATAGGCCCTATCTCGTGGGGGTTAATTTTACAGCGATTAAATGATATAATGTTGATGGTAAAAGAGTAACTAGCATGTAGTGAATGCTGTAGGTATTCAACCAGAAATTAAGATCTACAAGGGCAGAAGTTTGTTCTGCCCTTTTTGTTCACTGCTGTGTTTTTATCAACTGTAACAGTGTCTGGTACATTTAATAAATATCTGTTGAATTACTGAATTAAACACTGTTCATCTTATATTAATCAGACTTATTCCAGAATATGGAATTTCCAAATCTTGATAAATGGAAGTTTATATCAGAACTTTAATTTTACTCATCTAATTTAATGCACTAGCTTCCCAGAGTTTCTGAGGCTTTTCATGCAGAAAACACAGTGAAAGAAATACATGTAAATATGATCAATACGTTTTAGGATGTTGCAGTAAGTTTCCAATGAAACAAGAATTGTCTACCATTAAAGTTAATATATCTTGTCCAAATTTACATTTTAATGGCTCTCTTTTTTAAGAAAATGTTTCCCTATTTCATTTTTGTGTGGTATGAAAATAAGCAGGGTAATATTAGCACTCCACTTGCTAAGTATATCTTGTCAATTCTTGGTTGTCTATCCTGCCTACGTTTGTTGCACATCACAGCATTTCTTTTAAAAAGTTAATGAATCTGTGTTTATAGAACTAAATGCAGAGGACCAAAAGGAATGGGAAACATATAGGGGGACCTTAGCTTATGAATCCAGTTTAAATACATTTCCAGGGCCAGCCCTGTGGCTCACTCGGGAGAGTGCGGTGCTGATAACACCAAGGCCAAGGGTTCGGATCCCACATAGGGATGGCCGGTTAGCTCACTGGGTGAGTGTGGTGCTGACAACACCAAGTCAAGGGTTAAGATCCCCTTACCGGTCATCTTTAAAAAAAAAAAAAAATACATTTCTAGATTTTTTAAAAGCTTCACAAATGATCTCCTTTAGATAAAATTATCTTACACAATGAGTAAGATAATTGTCTGAGGAAAAGTATTAAAACTAAGTAGATTATGAAATAGTCCATGCTTATCTTTTGCTCAAAAACAGCTTATCAAACAAGAACAAATTCATGTAATTATATGGTCTCAGTTTCCCTTGTTTTATCCATGGCTGTAATTAGTAATCACTTTTATGTTATTTTATGTTAAATTTTAAGTAAATTTTACACTAAGATGCTTCTGTTAAAAATCAGGTTTGGATGGTGAACTTTATAAAACAATCTGACTTTGATGTTTATTTAACAAAGACTATTTGGAACAATCTGAAATCATGCAAAAGAAAATATATGTGTGGGGGTATATTCTTTTTATCCTATAATTCTAAAATCTAGATATAAACTTGAGGAACATTTTCATATACAGTGTTCCAATTATTTTTCCTGTAAAATCTGACATTAAATAAACAACAGAGCATCATGGCAGTAAGAAGAGCTTATAAATTCAGGCTGCCCAGGTTAATATCTCAGCACTATCACTTAATAACTAGAACAACTTTAGGCAAGTTTTGTGTTTCTATCTCAGTGTTCTCATCCATAAAATAGGACTTCTAAGTGCACATACCTTATAATAGGTTTATGAAGACTTAATGAGATAATGCATATAAAGTATTTGGGATAGATCCTGAAACAAATGAAATACTCCAACAATATTTGCACCCACAGCTATACTAAGAAATATATAATAGACAGTGCAAATGTTTGCACAGCTTGCCTTTTATGTTTTAATTTTAGACTTTTAAAAAGAAAACTATTTGAAATAGTTTTATAGTCAAATTGATCAAACTTTCATTCATTATTTTTTAAAAAAATTTCCTGGTTATGTTGTACAAAATGTATTGTAATGTAGTTTTTCACTTAAGACATGATAAACAGGGTTGCATATTATGAAATATTATTTTAAATATTAAATATTATTTTAAATGGCTTTGTGGTATTCTGTTTTATGGATATATTAAAACTTGCTCAGTTCATCCTCCATGTTGGCCATTTAGGTTGTTTCCAGTTTTACACTATTACAAAAATGTGCTGCTCTAAATGTTCTTGATGAATTTGATAAACATGCATTATAATTTCTTAAGAAAAATTCTAGAAATGTGGAAACACTTGTTAAAGAAAATTTCGAAACTACAAACAGTAAGCAAAAATATGATGACTTCTGTTATATAAAAAATAACACATTTACTGTGTCATTTATTGTGTTAACGTATGGTAAAGGCATTGTGTGGGTGTGAGTGTGCATACTGTGTGTGTGTGTATTAGTTCTTTTTTATTAAGAGATACATAGTGAAATAATTATGGCAGGTCTTCAGTATACCTTTGGCCAACAGAATATAGCAGAAATGATGCCTTGCCGGTCTTCAGCCTTGCTTTTAAGAAGACTTACAGAGTGTTTCATTCCTCTGGAAGCCAATTTCTATGTAAGACAGGTGACTTCACTGAGACCACCATGCTATGAGAAATCCAGTCCACATTGTGAGGCTATGGAAGATGAAATGCTGTATAAAGAGAGATGCTAAGAAACATGGAGTTGTCACACATGTGAGTACAAAACTGCTCTTGGAAGTAGATCCTCCAGCTTCAGCAGCCCCAGATGACAACATGTGGATCAGAGATGGACCACTCAACTGAGCCTTTTCCAAATTCCTGAACCACAAAATAGTTTTGGGGGTTACTAATTTTATGACCTTCTGTTACACAGCAATTGATAGTCAAAACATTTTATACACACACACACACACACATATGTATGTATGTATATATATATAATAACGTTTGAGATTTGTGTTAAAATAACCCAGAAAAAAAGAGTGTATTCATAAAATAATAATGGCAAAAATGTGTTTTTGAAGCTGAGTAATGTGTACTTGGAGGTTCATTGCACTATTCTTTATTCTTGTGATGTTGGATATTCTCACTATAAATAACGTAATAATTATAGGGTTTCTTTCTTCAACTATAATGGATAAAGCCAACAGATGACATTGGGAGAAAACATTTCCAATCTGCATAACTAACAAGGTTTTATATAGTATGATACTATCCAATAGGGTAGCCACTAGCCAAACATGACTATTGAATTTTAGACAGTTTAGAACTTGGCAAATTTAGTCTGCTCTGCTCTCTCCAATTTTAAGAAGGGAACTGGACATCTGCCCCTGGTTTTCCCAAATTGCACTGCATCACACCAGGGAAGAAGTGGGTCAAGGATAGGTAAAAATGCCATGAAATTTCCTATCTTTTTAAATGTGACTTTTCTTGATTGGGCATACACTTAGTGGCTATAGATCATTAACTGATTTCCAGAGTGCGTATAAAGTTATATTAGTTTTCAAGTTTTCTTTTCCTCTTTTCCTTGTTTATGTTTTCATGGGAGGACAAGGGCCCAGAGCTTCCTACTCTGCCATCTTGATGATGATTCCAAGAGCTGTAGTAAATTTAAACTCTCATCCTAGGAGATTCTAAAATATAACCACTGTAGAAAATCACTATATTCAATGAAAGCCATCCATATCAGAAATAAGAAAAAAATCCCTATTATTACTACTGCCATTTAACAATAGAATGAGAGGCATTTATTAATAATTTATAATATATCACATTTAAAAATAGATGTCAAGATTAAAATGTACAAGAAAAAATTATTTGCAGATTATGTAATATTTTACGCATAAAATACTGCAGACTCAATAGACAATATGTTGGAGAAAGGATACTGTCCTCCAAATTTCCTGAATAAAATATCAATTCATAAATGTCTGTTTTGTTCTTCTACACCAGTGTTGCAATTTAGAAAGTGTACTAGAAATTAAGATACCACTGTTAGTGTGTCAAATATTATTAAAAAGTGATGTTTAATATAATTTCCCACAAAATCTTATCCAGATATTTTAAGGAATTCCATATAAATTTAATAATTATAAAGAAGAGACAGATTTTACAAAGAGGTACAATGTATGGCATCACCTTATAAATATTAAGACATAATACAAAACTAATTTAAAAAAAGCCTTATGTACATGATTAGGAAGAGCAAATTGGTCTAAAGAAGAGAATAGAAAGCTACTAACAGAATCATATTTATATGGGAATTTGATATTTAATAATAGTGTATCCAAGCTAAATATGCTTTAATGTCAGACAGTAGAACATTTTTCTTGCCTTGAGTTGTGTATTGAGAAACTGGTTCTCCATAAAATTAAAGTAAAACTGGATCAACAATTTGTAATATCCAAAGGTGGCTTTAAAAGATAGATTAAATCTGAAGGGGAAAGGGAAAACTATTGAGCAAATTAATAAAACATAGAAAAACAACTATACATCCAGGGGTTGGGAAGATCCCACAACTATAAATCAAAGCTTTAGCCAGCAGATAATAATATCAGAGGAGATATATTCAACATCTAAAACTGACTAACAATTACTCTCCCAAATATTTAAGAAATTCATGCAAGTCAATAAAAATAGTCAGGGAAGAAGGCAAAGGATATGAAGAGGTCAATCACCGAAAAAGAAACCCTTTATGAACGCACATGTATACATACACACAGAGGCGCAAATAATAATGAAAAATTATAAATTAAGACTATCACGAGCCACAAATATACACTTAACAGATTGGCAAAATTTTAAAAAGAGGATAACACCAAGTATGAGTGAGGACTGGGGGAAATATAAAAACTTGTGACAGTGCAATTTCAGTCCTGTGTATATATCCCAGAGAAATTCACATGTGGGTCTATAATGGCATATATATATGAAGATACTCATTGTAGCACTGTTTGTCGTGTAAAGAGCAGGAACAACCTAGGTTGGAATCATTCAGAGGAATAGATCTATAAAATATGATAAAAATTAGGAATAAAGGTGGACAAAACCTGACCAATGATAGTTGTGTGTCAGAACTGAGGAATATGACTAAATCACATTTCTTCCCCTGAAGAACTTGATATAAAACACAATTATAATGGGAATTTTAACATTCTTATTTCATAATTTAACCAATGAATAAACTAAAATATTTACTAAATGTTGTAGATTGAATAAAAATTCAGCAAGCTCTAATTATTGGAGATTGTGTGTGTGTGTATACACATATATATATATATGTGTATACACACACACACATACTCATGTACTTATATGCATAAATTTACATATATATACATTCTTTTTATGGTTTTATATTATGTCTTAATATTTTATAAGATGATGCTATACATTGTACTTCTTTTTAAAATCTGGCTCTTATTTATAATTATTATATTTATATAGAATTCTTTCAACTGTCTGGATAAAATTTTGTTGGAATTTATATTAAACATCACATTTTAATATATGAAAACACAATTAAAAAACAATAACAAAAGCCTAGAATTATATCTACAAAACTGATAACCATGGTTCTTCTGAGACAAGAACTAGGATTTCACAGTTTTCACTGCAGTATAGTTACTAGTATTTCAATAATAAAAACATGTCCATTAATTCTGCTTATAATTTAAATATTATAGATAAAATGTTTTCAATTCAATAACCACAATCATTATAAATTATTATGAATTTTAAATCATGTTTTAATTGTATTTTTCTAATGGAAAAAGCATTAACGCTATCATCTTCTCATATTTCTTTTTGAAAAGTATATTAATAGTTTAATGTCTCACTTAACATCCTGTTTTTATAACACAAAGCCAGTAAATATGGAGATTTGTGTTCAACCTGAATAATTGTTTTCAGATTAATGGTGATGCAATATTCGAAAATAAGTTTTCTATATATAGAATATATATTTTCTGTCATTTTTATGTAGCTATGGTTATTTTAAAAAGAAAGCATGTTAATTTATTCTGTACCATGCTCAGAATAAAAAGGCTTATCTATAAATACCATACCATAACTTATCTATGTCTATTTGTAACTCTCTGATAGCTATGAAAATCTCAATTGCTGAGTTTAGTTTAAGTTAGTTCTTTAAAGGCTTTACAAATTCATACTTAGTTCTCAAATACAAAGTTACATTTCTGAAGAGAATGGTGGTATGAGACATGCCAGTGATTTCCAAATAGGAGTTTAGATCACAGGAATACAGGTTTGGAAGGTTACTTAGTGGTCCAAACCTATATCGGATGTTCAGATCTTAAAGCTAAGTTTTAAAAACATAAAGTATCAAATTATAAATTTGTATTCAACATCCCATAGACCCTTGCATTTTAAAAATTGATATAATACCTTTTTATGTTTTGCTAGTGTAGAGTAGGAAAAATAATTTTTTTCAAACCCTCATAAGTTCTTAATTGAAACAGATCCCTGTTACAAATGACAGATTAGTAACAGAAAAACAGATGCTTATTAACATATATATTCCATATGTATGTGGGAAATACCCTGGAAATGAGCAATTCTAAAAGAGGTAGTTTTGAATTTCAGCTTATATTGCATCTTTAACAAAGAATATTAAATTTTTAGAGAAATGACTAGGCAAAGAAAAAGAACTTTGAGTCTGTATGGGCAACAACTTGCGGAAAGGCAAATAAATGGCAGACAAAGGCCAGTTAGTAAAGCCTGTTAATTTAGATTTCTATGTTGCCATCTCCAGGCCTCTAAGGGTCTACAATTGTCCTCAGTGGTTAACCTTCATTCTCCCTAGTAGAAAGGGGTGGGGCAATACCTTTTGTCTTTGTAAAATTATGCCCTACATTTAGGCAAACAGAGGAAGGGCAGAGAGCTTTCCTGCATCTGCTGCTTCTTAATTGCCTTCAGCTCAACAATTCTTATGCCAAAGAGGCATTTTTACGGTGGCATATTCTGGTCTCCCACACTAGTTTATCTTTCTCCACATAGGGGTAACTGTTTTGTAACATCATTGTTTTGTCATTGACAAGTTATTGGAAAATTCAACTCAAAAATATAAATGAAGAATGCATTCATAATTCAACAAGGCTGTGACATTTATCAACAGTTTAATTTGGCACAGGTAGAGGCAGTTCTAGTTTTTAGAGCTTGAAGACCACATTTCTTCCAACTTCTGCTACATATAACGTATTCCTTCATCAAAGATGACACCAATATGGCCTTCACTTCAGTATCCTGACCAGAAGTCCTGCTGTTATGTTTTCTTTTTCTATCCTACTTCTTCTTTCTCAGACTTAATCAGAAACTACTTTTTAGGTATTAATCCATAATATAAAATAAGGTATAAAATATAATTAAGAAAATGTAATGAAGTCTTGTCTATAGCCCAGAATATTAAGTAGTTGTGTAGGTACTCCAATTTATTGTTCTATTATTCAAAATGAACTATATTATATATTTGATTAGAAAAGATAAAAATGCATTATATACAAGGGCACATCAAAAAGTTTGTGGAAAAATAGAATTAAAAGATAGTATGGATCTTTCCATGAACTTTATGAAGTACCCTCGTATATGTTCGCTTTGCTAAAAGCTCTGTTCTCACTTTCAACACCATAATACTCACATGTTTGCACAGTTTCTTTTCTTACATTCTCACAAGATATATTTTCTAATATCTTATGCTTTCCTTCAAGACACAGCTCAACTCTTGTTGTGTAAGTGGATATGATAGAGGTATTTGAATGCATTTCAGTACTTTTACTGGGCAGTGAGGAGAGAAATTTTGTTTGTTTGTTTTTGTTTTTGGAAAAGCCCACTCTGTCCCATGAGGCTCCCTACCGCCAATCCTTGGTGTCTGCTAATTTACTACTCTGCCAGTACTCACAAAATTTAATTTATTTATAGTATTTAAAAATAATCTTTTTCCTGTAGCTTTATTTGAGACAATATTATATATTTCCTTTTATTTTCCTTGGAAATGAAGCAAAGTTAGAATGACCAAGAATCTAGAAAACACCAATAAATTAGAGGTTCTGTAAATTCTAGCCTAATGATTCCTAACTGCAAATATGACTAACTCTTGTCAAATAAGCAAAACAATAGATTGCATTTTTATTTAAATTTTCAATGAAAGAATTTCTTAAAAAATCACGCGCACACACACACACACACACACACTCTTAGATAATGACAGAGAATAAATGAAAAATTGGAACGTAGCCCTAAGTTCCTTATTATAAGAATATCAACATCTTTAGTAGTTTTTTCTGTTCACTGAGTATACAGAGAATTTTACTCTTTTTGAAATTGGATGACTATTATTAATATACTTCCTCAAATCCATCAATGAAACAAACAAAAATAATTTGGGGAAAGCTTCGGGAGAATATTAGTTAGAGCTACCATTTACTGACTTCTTAGTATGCCAATGCATTATATGAGCATCAACTCATGTAATTCCCATACACACAAAAAGAACCTATCATCACAGTATTATTATCACTCCCACTTTACACATTCGAAAGCTGAATTTAGAGTGCTTAATAACTTTCCCATGATAAAACAGATACTGCATAGTGAAACCCAGTATTTGAAGGAAATATTTGAACACACACACAAAACTCTTAAAAATCAACAGTAGGTAAACAATCTAATACAAAATGCACAAAAAAAATGAAAAGACATTTAACTCGAAAGTAAATACAGGTGGCAAACACACACAAAGATCTTAAACAACACGAGTAATCAGAGAAATACCATTTAAAATCATGACATATCACTACACACATATCAGAATAAATAAAATAAAAATAGTGATACTACCAAATGCTGGTGAAGGTACAGAAAAAGGGAATCACTCATACATTGCTTGCGGGAATATCAAATTTTGAAGCCACTCTAGAAAACAGGTTTGTAGTCTCTTTTAAAAACAAGCATGCAAGTAACATACCACCCAGCAATTGAATTCCTGGATATTTAACTAGTAGAAATAAAAACTTAAATTTATACAGGACAAGAAAGTGCAACCCTAACAAAACATAGCCCAGAAGGAAGATAACCTGAGATTTAGTCGAGTCTTAATGTATGGTTAAGTTAGAAACTAATAATTTATTATTTTAATAATATTCACAATCTCACTTTTTAAAATTAACTGAATTTCCAAAGTACAGGCTATCCTTACTTTGTATGAATCTCAGGATGTCATATTCTCTCCTATTTTACACCTGAATGTCATCTGTGATGTAACTGGATTTTATTGTAATTAAGTAGCTCCTAAATATCCTCACTTATTCTTTTATTCTATGAATGTTAATACTGTGCCTTCTGTGTGCCTGGTGCACTCTACAATGTTGAGGATGTATTAGTGAACAAGAAAGGCAAAAATCATGTCTCAAATAGATTGCATTACACTAGTACTTACACTTAATGGATTAAAAAAAATCATATACAGTAAAAAGCTTAGCGACACTATTATCTTAAGTCCATATATTATGAGATTAGTAGACAAAGGATATTTGTTGGAAAGGATGAAATTTTCTTTATTTAGGAAAAAAATTCCTTGATAATGCACTTGGGATAAAAAGTAAAATTTGAAAGTCAGCCATTGTGTAACAAGCGGAAGCTGCAGGACCCCCAGCCAGGTGAGTTCCTGCCACCTAGAGAGGCCCAAGAGCCACCACACCCACATAACCTAGGTCAGCTTAGCCAGAACAGTCAGGCACCATGGGACCCCCAGCCCAGGCCAGTCACCACCCTCTAGAGAGGCCTGAGGGCCACTGGGCCCACACATACTGAGTCAGCTGTGCCAGAACAGGCAGGCACCACATGCCACAGGACCACCAGCTGAGGCTAGTCCCTGCTGCCCAGAATTAGCAGTCCCTTCAGGATCCAGGCCAGACATCAGGGTGGAAAGAGTGGACCATGATATCCGCTGCCACGATGATTAAATGCCAAAGTAAAGATACCAGAAATATGAAAAATCAAGAAAATGCATCACCAGCAAAGGAATATAACTCTCAAGCTTTAGATCCTGTGGAACAGAAAGTCCTTTAAATGACTGACAAGGAATTTTGAACAACAATTCTAAGGAAACTAAATGAGAAAAAGAAAACTCAGACAAAATAATGAAATGAGAAAAAATACACAGGACCTGAAAGAAGAAATGTACAAAGACATCAATGCCCTGAAAAAGAATGTAGCAGACCTTTTGGAACTGAAGGACTCATTGAGTGAAATAAAAAACACAACAGAGAGTCTAACCAATAGGCAAGAACAAGCAGAAGAGGGAATTTCTGACCTAGAAGACAGGCTGTTTGAATTAACACAGGTGGACCGAAAAAAAGAATTTAAAAAATTGAAGAAAATCTAAAAGAGATTAGAGATAACATTAAGCACTCAAATATCCACATCATGTGTATTCCAGAAGGGGAGGAAAAAGGAAATGGTATTGAACACATATTAAATGAAATAATAGCAGAAAATTTCCCAAGTATAGGGAAACTCACAGATCTTCAGATTCAGGAGGGCCAAAGTTCCCCAAACATATTCAACCCAAAAAGGTCTTCTCCAAGACACATTATAGTCAAACTGGGAATACTCAAAGACAAAGAGAGAATCTTAAAAGCTGCAAGACAGAAGCATCAAGTCACCTATAAGGGAGCCCCAATCAGACTAACATCAGACTTTTCATCAGAAACCTTAAAAGCCAGAAAAGAATGGGATGATATAGTCAAAATACTAAAGGACAAAAATTACCAGCCAAAAATACTTAACCCAGCAAGACTATCCTTCTGAAATGAAGGACAAATAGTATATTTCTCAGGCAAACAAAAAAATGTGGGAGTTCACTACCACACTACTAGCCTTACAAGAAATTCTCTAGGGAGTACTGGGCTTGATACCTGAGAAACAATCGCTGCCATGAGTACTAAAAAAAGAATAAAACCTAAAATTAAACAAAAATGTTCACAGTAAAGAAAAAACATAGTTTATCTACCACCCCAAGAAACCATCAAACACAGAAAACAAAAAGAAAATCAGAAAGAAAGGAACAAAAGATACTTAAAACATCTAAACAGAAATCAATAAAATGCTAGGAGTAAATCAACACCTTTCAACAACAACTCTAAATGTAAAAGCATTAAATTCCCCACTCAAAAGACACAGACTGACTGACTGGATTAAAAAGATGGATCCAACAATATGTTGCCATCAACAGACAAACCTCACCTATAAAGACACACATAGGCTAAGAGTGAAAGGATGGAGAAAGATATATCATGCAAATAGAAATCAAAAAAGAGCTAGAGTAGCTACTCTTATATCGGATGAAATAGACTTTAAACCAAGAACTGTAAAAAGAGATAAAGAAGGCCACTGTATAATGATAAAAGGATCTATCCATCAAGAAGACATAATCATAAATATATATGTATCCAATGTTGGAGCAGCCAGATTTATAGAGCAGACACTTTTAGATCTAAAGAATGAGATAGATACTAACAACATAATAGCTGGGGACCTGCAAACCCCACTCTCAACATTGGACAGATCCTCTAGGTGAAAAATCAATAAAGAAACACAAGATCTAAACAACACTTTAGACCAACAGGATTTAGAAGATATCTATAGAACATTCCATCAAACAACTCCAGAATATTCATTCTTCTCATCAGCACATGGAACATTCTCCAGGAAAAAAACACAGGCAATGTCAAAAATCAAGTCTCAACAAATTCAAAAAAATTGGAATTATTCTATGTATATTTTCAGATCAGAATGGGTTAAAATTAGAAATCAATAACAAATGAAACTATGGAAACTCTACAAACACATGGAAATTTAACAGCATTCTATTAATGACATGTGGGTCCAAGAAGAAATTAAGCAGGAAATCAAAAAATTTCTTGAAACTAATGAAAATAATGACACATCCTACAAAAACCTGTGAAATACTGCAAAAGCAGTACTAAGGGGGAAATTTATCACATTAAATGCTTACTTTAGAAGAATAGAAAGATGGCAAATGAACAACCTAACACTTCAGCTTAAAGAACAAGAAAAACAAGAGCAATCCAAACCAAAGTTAGTAGATGGAAAGAAATAAAGTTCAGGCAGAATTAAATGAAATAGAAACCCCAAAAATGATTTTTTAAAAAGGTCAGTGAAACAAAAAGTTGTTTTTTTGAAAATATAAATAAAATTGACAAACCACTAGCAAGGCTAACTAAAAAAAGAAGAAGGAAGGCCCAAATAACAATAATCAGAAATGAAAAAGGTGATATTCCAACTGATACCTCAGAAATACAAGGAATCATTAGAGACTACTGTAAACAACTACATGCCAGCAAATTTGAATATCTGGAGGTAGTGGATAAATTTCTGGACACATATGAAGTACCAAAACTGAACCAAGAAGATGTAGAAAATCTGAACAGACCAATAACAATAAAAGGGATGGAAGCTATTATCAGAAGGCTCCCAACAAAGAAAAGCCCAGGACTGGATGGGTTCAATGCAGAGTTCTAACAAACCTCCAAAGAGGAATTGAAACCAATTCTCTACAAACTATTCCAAAAGGTTGATACAGAGGCCATTCTTCCAAATTAATTCTATGAGGCAAATATCACCCTGATACCAAAACCAAACAAAGATACATCAAAAATAGAAAACTACAGGCCGATAACCTTGATGAATATAGATGCAAAAATCCTGAATAAAACACTAGCTAACAGAATACAGCAACACATACACAAAATCATACACCTTGATGAAGTGGGATTCATACCAGGGATGAACGTACAGAAATCAATAAATGTGACACACCACATCAATAAAAGCAAAGACAAAAGCCATATGATCATCTCTATAGATGCTGAAAAAACATTTGACAAAATTCAATATTCGTTCATGATAAAGGCTCTCTTCAAGTTAGGTATAGATGGAAAGTATATAACACATTTAAAGCCATACATGATAAGCCCACTGCCAATATCATCCTGAATGGGGAAAAGCTGAAAGCTTTTCCCTTAAGAATACGAACTATACAAGAATGCCCATTCTCACCACTCCTATTCAACATAGTGTTGGAAGTACTAGCCAGAGCAATCAGAGAAAAGAAGGAAATACAGGGCTCCCAGATTGGAAAAGATGAAGTCAAACTGTCCCTGTTTGCAGATGACATGATCTTATTCATTGAACAGCCTAAAGCTTCTACAAAGAAATTCTTAGAGTTGATAAATGATTTCAATAAAGTTGCAGGATTCAAAACCAACACCCCAAAATCAGTAGTATTTGTATACTCCAACAGTGAACATGCAGAAAAATAAATCAAGAAAGCTAGCCCATTTACAGTAGCCATCAAAAAAATAAAATACTTAGGAATATAGTTAACCCAAGATTTGAAAAATCTCTACAAAGAGAACTACAAACCACAGTTGAGAGAAAATAAAGAGGAAACAAGAAGATGGAATGATATCCCACCCTCTTGGATAGGAAAAATTAACATTGTGAAAATGTCCATATTGCCCAAAGTTATAAACAGATTCAATCCAATCTCCATCAAAATTTCAATGACACTGTTCTAAGAAATGGAAAACACTATCCAAACTTTTATATGGAATAACAAAAGACCACAAATAGCCAAAGCATTTCTGATTAATAAATAAATAAATAAATAAATAAAGCTGGAGGCATACCACTACCTAACTTAAACTTAGACTACAAAGCTATAACCAAAACAGCATGGTACTGGCATAAAAACAGACTCATGGATCAATGGAATAGAATATATAGCCCAAAAATCAACCCCTACACCTACAGCCATCTGATCTTTGACAAATGCACCAAGTCTAAACACTGGGGAAGAGACTGCCTCTTCAGCAAATGGTGCTGGGGAAAATGGATATTCATATATAGGACAATGAAACTAGACCCATACCTCTCACCATATAACAAAATCAACTCAAAATGGATTAAAGAATTAAATATACATCCTGAAAAAATAGAACTGTTTAAAGAAAACATAGGGAAAACACTCCAGGAAGTAGGAGTGGATAATGACTTCATGAATACAGCCCCCAAAGTGCAGGCAACCAAAGGGAAAATAAACAAATGTGATTATGTCAAACTAAAAAGCTTCTGCACAGCAAAAGAAACAATCAACAGACTGAAAGTCCAACCAACAGGGTGGGAGAAAATATTTACAAAATATACATTCAACAAAGGATTAATATCCAGAATATAAAAGAAACTTAAACAACTTTACAGCAACAAAACAAATAACCCAATTAAAAAATGGGCAAAGGAGCTGAATAGGCATTTCTCAAAGGAAGGTATACAAATGGCCAACAGACACATGAAAAAAATGCTCAACATCACTCAGCATTCAGGAAATGCAGATCAAAACCGCTTTGATATACCATTTCATTCTAGTTAGGATGGCTAATATCAAAAAGACTGAGAATGATAAATGCTGGCAAGATTGTGGAGAAAAAGGAACTCAGACACTGTTGGTGGGACTGCAAAATGGTGCAACCTTTATGGAAAATGGTATGGATATTCCTTAAAAAATCACAGATAAATCTATCATATGACCCAGCTATTCCACTGCTGGGAATATACCCAGAGGAATGGAAATCATCACATCAAAGGGATACCTGTACTCCAGTGTTTATTGCAGCACTATTTGTAATAGCCCGGAGTTGGAACCAGCTCATATGCCCATCATTGGATGAGTGGATAAGGAAACTGTGGGTATATTCGTACAATGGAATACTACTCTGCAATAAAATAGAATGAAATACTACCATTTGCAACAACATGGATGAACTTAGAGAAAATTAAGTGAAACAAGTCAGGCACAGAAAAAGAAATACCACATGTTCTCACTTATTTGTGGGTGCTAAAAATAAATAAATAAATAAATAAATATACAAACAAATAAAGGCACAGGGGAAGAAGACAACAATTCCTTGAACTCGTTAAGCCCAGTGAACAGATATGATGTAGTGGGGTGGTGGGAGGGGAGAGAGAGAGGAGGGAAAGAGGAACAGGTAAAGGGAAACGAAAATCAACTATAATGAATATTGAGAAGTTAAAATAAAAAAAATAAAATTTGAGATCACTGCTAACTAGGAGGTAAGGTAACAAAAGCAGTAAATAATCTTCAAAAGAGGTTGAACAATTAAAAATAAAACCAAATAAAGGCATTTAGAATAAACATGGCTGTGTTCAAAGAACTTTTAAAAACTGGGATGTATAGAATGAATTTGATGCTGCCTGCATTAATGTAGAAGGCCTCCACCAACTTCAGTCTCTCCATGTTCATTCTACACATGCAAATGCCTTGGAGGACTGTTTGTGTTTATTGTCTGGGGGCGGGGCTTGTCAGAAATCAAAGCAAATGAATAAATTTTAAAATGGTGTGGAACAGGAAAAAAGCACACCAAGACTGCAAATGATTCATTATGTGAGCATAATTTGCATTAGAATAAACAGGATTGGAATTGGCCACATGAAATTAAGGTCTTTGGAAAGCAGAGTGTCACAGGTGGATTTTGTACTTTCACAATGTGTGAAAAGAGGTTCAAGACAATATTTTCAAAATTGCAAGGTTTAAAGAGACACTTGCTTGTATCTTGGTTATGTGTACATTATGGCAGGAAAGAGATGCTGTTCCCTTTAACAGTCCAATTGGGTTCTCTGTTTAGCTCTTTTTATACTTTAATTTACATACAGAAAAACTCATTTTTAAATGTATATTCTGATGAATTTTAGCACATGCATAGATTATTCTAATCACCACCACTAACAGAATACAAAAACAAATATAAGACTCTAAGAAATCTCTCATTCTACCTCTTTGTATTTAGACTTTCTCCCCAGCCCTAAACCCTGGCAGCCACTGATTTGGTTTTAATCTCTATAATTTTCTTTTT
>NW_007727840.1:82967-125467 GCF_000696425.1 Galeopterus variegatus | reverse complement strand
ATTCCCACCTCGTGGGAAAGATATAGAAATTAAGATCCAGGAAACTCAAAGGTTTTCAAATAGATTCAACCTGAAGAGGCCCTCTCTGAGGCACATTATGGCCAAACTGTCAAAAGTGAAAGAAAAATGAAAATCATAAAAACAGCCAGAGAAAACTTCAAGTCCATATAAAGGAATCACCATTAGACTAACAGCAGATTTCTCAGCAGAAATTTACAGTCTAGGAGAGAATGGAATTATAATATTCATAGTGCTGAAAAAAACCACCTGCCAATGAAAAATACTATGCTCAACTGAGCTATTCTTCAGAAATGAAGGAAAAAAGTTTTCCCAGACAAGCCAATCCTGAGGGAATTTATCACTACTAGACTGGCCTTGAAAGGAATGTAAAAGAGTTCTACATCTGAAAGCAGAAGGGTTATAAGTACAATCATGAAAACATATGAAAGTATAAAATGCTCTCACAGAGCAAATACAAAAATGAGAAAGAGAAAAATTTATATGTCATCACTACAGAAAAAGGAAAAAAAACCTTATCACTACAGAAAACTAGCAAACTGCAAAGATAAGCAATAAAAATAGAAAATATAAAGGATATACAAAATAACCAGAAAATATTTTTTTTAAAAATGACAGGAGTAAGTCCTCACCTATTAATAATTATCTTGAATGCAAACAGATTAAATCCCCCAATTAAAATATAGAAACTGCCTTAATGTATGATTTTTTTTTAAAACCCAACCAAAAAAAACAATACCCAACTATGTGCTGTCTACAAATCTCACTTTATCTGTGAAGACACACATTCACTAAAAGTGAGCAGATAAAAAAAGATATTTTACACATACAGAAACCAAGAGGGAATATAGTTATACTTATATCAGGTAAAATAGATTTCAAGCCAAAACCCTACTAAAATATGAAAAGGTCAACATATAATGATAAAGAGGTCAATTCAGCAAGAGTACATACATATATATATATATGCATGTATGTATGTATGTATGTATGTATGTATTCACCAGAGCACCCACATATAAAAAGCAAATGTTATTAGATCTAAAGAAGGAGATAGACACCAATACAATAATAGTTGGGAACTTCAACACCCCACTATCAGCACTGGACAAATCATCTAGACAGAAAACAAACAAGAAAAAATCAGATTTAAACTGCACTAGAATCCAAATGAACCTAAAAGACATTTACAGAATATTTCATCCAACAGCTACAGAATACGCATTCTTCTCATCAGCACACAAAATATTCTCCAAAATCGACCATATGTTAGGCCACAAAACAAGTCTCAACAAATTTAAAAAATCAAAATCCTACTAAGTATCTTTTCTGACCACAATGGAATAAAACTGTATTAGTCTGTTCTGTTGCTTACAACATAATACCTGGAACTGGGTAATTTGTAAGTAAACAAAATTTATTGCTTACAGTTTTGGAGGCTTGAAAGTCCAAAGTCCAAGGAACACATCTGGTGAAGGCCTTCTTTGGGGGCAATTTCAGTGACACTGGGTATTACATTGTGAAAATGGTGGAGCAAAGAAATAGAGAGAGAGCTATTCATGCACTTTTCTTTTAAAGTCCCCAGAACTACACTCATGACCACCATTAAACAATCAAACCATGAACTTAATCACCTCTTCAAGGCCCCACCTTTCAATCACCATAATAGGATTTCCCACCCACAGCAGTTACAGTGGGGATTAAGTTTTAGGGAGACATTCAACCCAAGACAAAACCTATTAATCAATAACAAGAGGAACTTTTTTGTGTGTGTGTGACCAGTAAGGGGATCATAACCCTTGGCTTGGTGTCGCCCACACTGCGCTCAGCCAGTGAGCGCACCAGCCATCCCTACGCAGGATCTGAACCTGTGGCCTTGGCACTCCCAGTGCCACACTCTCCCAAGTGAGCCACAGAGTCGTCCCAAGAGGAACTTTTTTTGTTGAAACATAATTGATTACACATATCTGTGGGGTGCAGAGTTGAATAGCAATACCTGTGTACAATATATGATGATCAAATCAGGATAATTAATGTACTCATCATCACAGAATATAATCATTCTTTGTGACCCTTAGCCAATTTCTTACTAATTCCCACTCCTCCTTTCCCACCTCTAGTAACCACAGTTCTGTTCTTTCCTTTTGAAAGTTCAACATATTATTGATATTATTAAACATATTCTTTCTTCCTTTCTCTCTTTCTTTCCTTCTTTCCTACTAATTTATTTTTTATTTATTTTTAGCCCCTGCTTGGGAGTGAGGAAATGAGGTATTTCTCTTTCTGTACCTGACTTATTTCACTTAACATAATTTTATAAGACTTATTGTTTTGTTTTGTCTTTTTTTGTTTGATGGCCGGCTGGTACAGTGATTCAAACCTGTGACTTTGGTGTTACTAATGCTCACCCAAGTGAGCTAAGCAGCCTACAAGAGGAACTTTGAGAACCATACAAATACGTAGAAATTAAACAACATGCTTCTGAATGACCAATGGTTCAAGGAAGTAATGAAGATGGTAACTTAAAAGTTTCTTAAAACAAATGAAATTAGAAGCACAGTATACCAAAACCTATGGGATACAGTAAAATCAGTACTAAGAAGGAAATTCATAACAATAAATACCTATATCAGAAAGTAGAAGGATTTCAAATAAACAACTGAATGACGTAGTACAACAAACTAGAAACAAAAGAACAAACAAAGCCCAAAATTAGTAGAAGTAAAGAAATAATAGAGATCAGAGCAAAAAATAAATAAATGAATGAAAAATAAAATTGAGACCAAGAAAAATCTCATAAGATTAATTTGTTTGAAAAGATAAACAAAATCAACAAACCATTACCTACACTAAGGGGGGGGGGGAAGAAAAGACCAAAATAAAATTGGAAAAGAAAAAGGAGACATCACAACTGATACCATGGGAATACCAGGGATCATTAGAAACTACTCTGAACAACTATATGCTAACAAGTTGGAAAACCTGGAGGAAATAAATTCCTTGATGCATACAACCAACCAAGATTGAACCAGGAAGAAATAGAAAACCTAAATAAATCAAAAATGAGTCATGAGATTGAATCAATAGTAAAAACTCTTCCAGCAAAAAAGAAAGCTCAGGACCAGACAGCTTTACCAATGAATTCTACCAAATACTTAGAGAAGAACTAACACCAATGCTTCTAAAACTATTCCAGAAAATTGAAGGGAAGGTAAATCTTTGAAACTCATTCTATGAGGCCAACATTACCCCAATACCAAAACCAGACAAGGACATATCAAAAAAGAATAAAACTACAGGCCAATTTTCCTGATGAACATAAATGCAAAAATCTTCAAGAAAATACTAGCAGCCAAAATCCAACAGCACATCAAAAAGATTATACACCATGATCCAGTGGGGTTTATTCCAAAATGCAAAAATGATACAATATGAGCAAAATAATAAAGGTGATATATGACACCAACAAAATGAAAGACAAAACCATATGATCACCTCAGTATGGGCAGAAAAATAATTTGATAGAATTCAACATACCTTTTCGATTAAAAATTCTCAGCAAATTAGATACAGAAGGAATGTAGCTTGACCTAATAAAAGTCATATATGACAAACTCACAGCTAACATACTGAATGGGGAAAATTTGAAAGCATTTCCTCTGAGAATTGGAACAGTACAAGGATGCCCATTTTCACCATTCTTATTCAACATACTACTAAAACAATTAGGCAAGAGAAAGAAGTAAAGGGCTTCCCAAGTGGAAGAGAGAAAGTCAAATTGTTCCTGTGTGCAGAGAACATGATCTTATATATAGGAAACCCTAAAAATTGCTCCAAAAAACTCTTAGAATTGATAAACAAATTCAGTAAACTTTCAGGATACAAAATCAGTATGCAAAACTCACTAGTGTTTCTATACACCAATAATGAACTAGCTGAAAGGAAATCAAGAAAGGAATACCATTTACAATAGCTACAAAAATATAAAATACCTAATAATAAATTTAACAAAGAAGTTGAAAGATCTGTACAAGAACTATAAAATACTGATTAAAGTAATAAGACACAGAAAAAATAATAAAAATATCACTTGTTCATGGATTAGAAGAATTAATATTGTTAAGATGATCATACTATCAAAAGCAATCTACAGATTCAATGCAATCTCTATCGAATTGCCAATGACATTCTTCTCAGAAATAGAAAAGAATGATTGTAAAATTTGTATGAAAGCACAATAGACCCTGAATAATCAAAGCAATTCTGAGCAAAAAGAACAAAGTTGGAGGCATCACACTACCTGACTTCAAAATATATTACAAAGCTATAGTAACAAAAAGAATATAATACTGGCATACAGACAGACACATAGATCGATGGAATAAAACAGCGAACCCAGAAATAAATCTACATATTACAGACAATTGGTTTTTGACCAAGAAGCCAAGAACATACATTGGGGAAAGGACAGTCTCTTCAGTCAAATAGTACTGGGAAAATTGAATATTCATATGAAGAAGAATGAAACAAAAACTGCTATTTCTCACCATATACAAACATTAACTCAAATTAGATTGAAGACTTCAATGTAAGACCTGAAAGAACACATAGATGAAATGCTTCAGGACATTGATCTGGGCAAATATTTTATGTATAGAACCTTGAAACAAAAGCAAAAATAGACAAATTGGATTATATCAAACTAAAAAGCTTTTACATAGCAAAGAAAATAATCAACAGAGAAAGTCTACCTACAAATGGGAGACTATATTTGTGAACTATCCATCCAACAGGGTATTAATATCCAGAATATACAAAGAACTCAAACAACTCAACAGCAAAAAAAATATATATATATGATTTTTAGAATAGGCAAATGATCTAGACATTTCTCAAAAGACAACGTATGAGTAGCCACCTGGTATATGAAAAATACTTATTACTAATCATCAGGTAAATGCAAGTCGAACCCAAAATGAGACATCATCTCACCCAAGTTAGAAAGGCTATTTTCAACAGAACAAAAAGTAACAAATTATGGTGAGGATGAGGAGGAAGGGGTACTCAGACACTGTTGGTGGGAATGTGAATTAGTACAGCCATTATAAAACACAGTATAGAGGTTTCTCAAAAATCTAAAAATAGTATCGCCACTATGTCAGAGGTAACTGTACTTCCATGTTTATTGCAGCACTACTCACAATAGCCAAGATAAGGAATGAACGTAAGTGTTCATCCACAGATGAATGGGTAAAGAACATATACACAAGTATATATACACAATGGAATACTACTTAGTCATGAAGAAATCTTGTTATTAGTGGCCACATGGATGAGCCTGGAGGACTTTTTTTTTTAACTAAAATAGGGCAGGCACAGAATGCTAAGCACCACAATTTCTCATTCATATGTCAAAGATAACAAAGTTGATCTCATAGAAGTAGAGAGTAGAATAGTAGTTACTAGAGGCTTGGAAGGGTAGAGGGGAAGGGAGATATGGGGAGATGTTGATTAAAGGATATATTACTAGATAGGAGCTGGATAGGAGAAATCAATTCTAATGTTTGTTGGCACTGTAGGTGACTACAGTTAGCAATAATTTATTGTATATTTTCAAATAGCTAGATGAGAGGATTTGAGTGTTCCCAATGCAAAGAAATGATAAATGTTTGAGGTGCTGATTATGGTAATTACTGTGACTTGATCACTGCATTTTGTTTACATGTATCAGTATATCACACTGTACCTTATAAATGTGTATAATTATGTGACAGTTAGAAATAATTAAATTTTTAAAAAGTTTTATAGAATTGATAGGATTTAAACTTAGGCTTAAATATGTGGTAGATATTTATTAGATGGAGAAAAAGGGTCCCACGTAGTTGGTATAATCTCTGAAAATTATGTGACAAGACATAACTGAAAGAAATTGGTTATGTAAAAAATACAAGTAATTTCATCCACTGTAGAGTACATAGGCAGGACATATTGACTTAAACTTGTTATAATTTTTCTGGACAGTGTTACAAACCATTTTGAATTTGCACATGTGTTTCTTAGTAAGATTGACTTATATTTTTATTTCTATTTATTTTCATGAACTGGTCTTGTCCAGGTTCATATCAGCTTATGCAAGTCTTATGAACTAATAATGCTCTCTCTCCACACAATGGTACCACTTCAGTGGTTGTTTCTGTTCACATTATAGTGTTGACTTCCCACTTGATTAGTGACTATAATGCACCTGTTGTTAATTTTTTAAATTACCTCAGAATATTGGGATTATGTGTTTTTTGGAGATAATTCTCTCTTACAAAACCACATGGTCCTGCCAATTTCATTTTTTTAGGGGTGAATCTTTGTTTACTCGTTTAATGTCTTAAATTGCTTGAGGTCAGTTGTGGTTTTTTTATGTTTTATTAAGTCAATTTTGGTAATGTATATTTTTGAGATGATTAGTCCTATCATTCTATGTCAGCAGTATGGTTTCTACTAATTTTTAGTTATGTCACTCTTTTCATAACTTTATTTTTGGCTCTATTGATACTAATTGGTGATTTTCCATTTCATTAATGTTGATGCATATTTTGACTTTATTTTTCTTTGTTAGAGATTGTTTTACTCTTTTTTCCTAAATTCTTTAAATAGAAGCTTAAATAATTTATTTTCAGTGTGTATATATATATATATATATATATATATATATATATGTATGTATGTATTCACAAACAGAGAGAAACAGAGGCTTTGATTATAGGCTATAACTTCCCACTAAGCATAGATTAGTCGTATTTATGAAGTTTTGAAATTTAGTACCTTCATTGTGATTCAATTTAATATATTTTCTAATTTTATTGGGATTGTTTTGATCCTTAAGTTATTAAGTACAGTGCTTAATTGCCAAACATTTTGAGATGTTCTATTTAATATTTGTTGTTGATTTCTGCTTCAATTGCACTGTAATTAGAGGACATATTCTGTATTATTTCAATATTATGAAGTTTGTCAAAACTTTTCTTTTGGTCCTAAATATGGTCAAATTTGGTAAATATATTTTCATACTTGAAAATAATGTGTAATCTGAAAATTGGGGTTTAATTATACATTAGGTGTCATCGTTAATCAAGTTATTTAAATTGTATATGTATCCTTCCTGTTATTTTATCTAGTTGTTCTTCAATTCAGTGACAGATTTGAGTTCAAAAAAACCCACTATGTTTATGAATGTTAATTCCCTTTTTTATTTTTGTCCATTTTTTTCTTTATTCATTTTGAATCTACAAATTAATAATTTTGTATATTTATAATTTATTCAATCTTTTATTACTTTAAAATATCTCTCATTATCTTTAGTAATTTTTTGTCTTAAGATCTAATCCATCTGTTATTACCGTATTCACAACAGCTTTCTTTTCATTAGTGTTCACTTAGTGTAGCTTTTTCAACTTTTCTGTATTCCCATGTTTTATATTTCTTCTGTAAGTAGCATACAGTTGACATTTTTTCAGTGCTTGTCATTTAGCCATTGTCAAAATAATGCCTGTAATATCCAACAACAAATCTCAGTGGCATACATAAGCATTTGCAGATTGGCTGTGATTTAGTTAAACTCAGAGTGCACACCTAGGTGGTTCTTTTTATCAACAGAACTTGATCATAGAGTGTTGGCAGAAATTATCCAATCTAGGCTTGGCTTGGTATGAGCGGCTTTTGTAGGATGGCTCTAAGCGATGTTTCTGTCATCTTTTTCCTGGGACTATTGTTCTAGCCCAAGCTCATTCTTCTCATGGCAATGGCAGAGGTAAAAGAACATAAGCAAGTGTACATAAATTTTTTTAGGTCCTCATCTCTGAAATTGCACATTATCACATCTGCGTGGTATATTTGGATCTAAAGTGATGGGATCTTTTGTGGGATAAACTACTAGGTTACATGGAAAATGAGATGGATACAAAAAGGAACAAAGCATTGGAAATATTAATGAAACCTATGATAATTCATAAAATTGGCCACAAGCATTTATGTGAAAATATGCTAAGCCTTCTTTACTATGTATACCTTACATATGGTGGTGCAACAAATATCTAAAAACAGAAAAAACAAAACAAAAAAAAAACTTTACTAAGTATTGCCATTCAAAAAGGGGAAGAATTGAAGTTATGTAGCTTTTCCATAGCAACATAAAATTTTGGTGGGAAAATTAAAGTTTTTACAAAAAAAACAAACAAACAAAAAAAAAAACCTCAGAGTTGATAAATGATTTCAGTAAAGTTGCAGGATACAAAATCAACATGCAAAGATCGGTAGCATTTTTATACTCCAACAACAAACTAGCAGAAAAAGAAATCAAGAAAGTTAGCCCATTTACAAAAGTGACCTAAAAAGTAAAATACACAGGAGTAAATTTAACCAAAGAGGTGAAAGATATCTACAATGAGAACTACAAATTACTGCCAAAATAAATCAAAGGGGACACAAAAAGATGGAAAGACATTCCATACTCTTGGAATGGAAGAATTAATATATCAAAAATATCCATACTACCCAGAGCTATCTACAGATTCAATGCAACCCCCATCAAAATACCAATGACATTTTTCACATAAACAGAAAAAAAAAAAACAGTCCCAACATTCATATGGAACAACAAACATCCATGCGCATTCTTCTGCGTATGCATGTCTTCAATATGCAGAAGAATAAAACTAAACTCATACCTCTTGCCATATAAGAAAATCAACTCAAAATTAATCAGACTTAAATATAAGACCTAAAACTATAGAACTCCTAAAAGAAAACATAGGGGAAGCACTTCAGGATGTAGGACTGGGCAAAGACTTTATGAATATGATCCCAAAAGCACAGGCAACAAAAGGAAAAATGATATTATATCAAACAAAAACTTCTGCACAGCAAAAGAAATTAACAGATGGAAAGGATAACCTACAGAATGGGAGAAAATATTTGCAAATTATGCATTCAGCAAAGGGTTAATAACCAGAATATACAAGGAACTCAAACATCTTAGTAAAAAAAAATAACGATTAAAAAAATGGGCAAAGGAGCTGAATAGGCATTTCTCAAAGGAAGATTCACAAGTGGCCAACAGACACACAAAAAAATGCTCAGCATCATTCAGCATCAGGGAAATGCAAATCAAAACCAAACTGAGATATCATCACACCCCAGTTAGACTGGCTATCAGAAAAACTGAGTAACCAATTCTGGTGAGGATGCAGAGAAAGGGGAACTCTCCAGCATTGTTGGTGGGACTGTAAATTGGTGCAGCCATTACAGAAAATGTTATGTAGGTTCCTGAAAAATCTACACATAGAACTGCTGTACTATCCAGCAATTCCACTGCTGGGTATATACCCAAAGGAGAAAATCATCATGTCAAAGGGATACTTGCACTTCTATGTTTACTGCAACTCTATTTACCATAGCTAAGGGTTGGGACCAAGGTAAATGTCCATCAATGGATGACCAGATAAGGAAAATGTGGTATACATACACAGTGCAAAACTACTCTGCCATATAAAATGAAATACTACCATTTGCAGCAACATGGGTGAACTTAGAGAAAATCATATCATGTGAAATAAGCCAGGCACAGAAAGAGAAACACCACAGGACCTCACTTATAAGTGGGAGCTAAAAATTAAACAAATAAATAAAGAAAGAAAGATACAACAATCACAATAATACATTGAACTTTCAAATGGAGAGAACAGAACTGAAGTTACCAGAGGTGTGAAGGGGGGGAGGGGAAGAGAGTAATTAGTAAAGGGCCATGAAAAATGATTATATTGTATAATGTTGAATATACTAAGTATCCTGATTTGAGCATCACATATTGCACACAGGTATTGATATTCAACTCTGTACACAACAGATATGTACAATCAACTATGTTTCAATTAAATTTCTTCAATTAAAAAAATTAAAAAACAAAAACAAACACACAAAAACCTTAAGGGGTTATTATCCTCACTATTTCTCCATTTGATAGCCAAATTTTACCTATTATTAAATCAGAAAAAAATTAAGGGTGCCTCATGACAGATTACCACAAAGGTAATGCTATGTTTCCATCCATCAAGGCCCTCATACCCAATCAATACCAATATCATTAAAGTTACTGGTTTTATTCAACAATTTGTAAATATTTTGCTCTTATACACCAGCTAATATGTTCTGTTCAGTGCCTGTTTTAACAGCCTCTCATCTGCAGTTTGCCTGTACCTCCAAAGAGACATATCTTTTCCAGGTCACCCATGGGGTACCTAAACAGCTTTGTCACCACACACAATCTTTACAGATAAGATATTGACAACATTTTCCTTCCTCCAAGAACACAGATGTGACATTAAATTGATAATATTTTCCAAGAAATTCCTTTGACACATCCATTAAGCACATATAAGTCCAATATCTCTTAGTACTTTTTTGATTCTGGTGGCAACAGATTCCTCACTTACAAATTCTACTTATAAATTAAAATCAAATCTCTCCTGTTAGTGCCTTCAAAAAAATTCCTTCACGGTAAAGACTTTGACAAACTTTTTCATGCCTCCTGGAGTCTCTGGACCACTTATAATGGCCCCTGGGCTTCTCATGCAAAAAAACTGCCCCTCTTGGCCTCATGCTATACACAATTTGAACAACAAATTACTGACAATACTAAAATAGAGGCTTTCACAGACCCAGAGACTGTGACCTTCCATATCCAGCTCTGCATTATGCTTTGAGTCATAGAAACAACCTTCCACAAACTTGGCATGGCTCCTGACGCCTCCTTAAGACAGAGTGTAACCAAACCTGGGTTCTTTGTTATATCCCATCTGCATAAGGGGGTGGCTTTCCTATTCTCAGTACTTTGCCAGATGTCAGGGTACTGGAGGAACTCATCCTTCCCCCAGACACACTGACTACCTGCAAAGCCCCTTGAGATGAACTAAGTGAAAAATAATGGAAGTTTATAGACTATGTGAATGGTACTGCTAATCATCATACATGATGGAGCACAGTAGAATATTGCTGCTTTTCATACCTTAGCCAGGATGTCTCCAATAAACGATGGGACCCAAGAAACAACCCACTTGGCTGGACTTCAGGCAATCACCTTAGCACTGGATTCCTTGGAAAGCAATGGCCCCATCTTCACATTTATTTTAAATCATTGGGCTATTACCTAAAAAATTTCCCCTTTAAGGTAAAAAACCCCGGGAGTGTCTTGCCTAATGGACTCCCAAAATACAAGTCAAAATCACCCATGTCTCCACATATACTAAGGCCACAACAAAAGACTACTAGGACACTCCTTATTCTCTTCATAGTTATAGACATTAACGATAATAACCAAGACATGCATCTCACTTTTTAGAATACACAATGCTGGGCTCTTGAAAAGACATTCAATAGAACTTTCATGTGTCTGATTCATCCCTGATAACCAGTTTAACTGAGAAACATAATGGTCTTCTCAAAAAACTCCTTTTCAAATTTTAATCCAACAACTAAACCCCTATTTTTCTCTATCTTGATTTAAGCCTTAACTTATTTTTAAATACATTTTTTATATTAACCCATCCTATAAGGGCTGGAGTCCAGATGAGACGGACGTACTCTCTGGGGACTCATTAACCATAGATTGTTCCACAGGCCAAGCCGCTGCTCATCTGATATGGGACCCATTTAAGACTAAAATTCCACCAAAACAAAACAAAGAAATAATTTTTAAAAACCCTGTCAAGTGCAGCTGCACAACATTTATTTAGCTGTTTGGTTAATTTTATGGATTAACTTTATAAAGTCTTTATTTCCTATAGCGTATGCCAATATGTTAACTTGGTGGTCAGCTAATGATTGATCAGATTTTCTTAAATGCCTTGATCCAATAAGACTTCCACTCTTTGATGAGAGGCAGTGCATCTATTGTGGTATGCTTTCAACACACAGGGAGTTTACAAGTCTACCTTAACCCTCACTTCTTGATTGTACAGTTCATTAACATCAACTGGAGTTGAGGATTGGGGCCACCTTAGGCCTTTATATGGCATGCAACATTTTGTCTGCAAGTACAGGGGCCTTCTAGATCCTTAGACATTCTCAGAGCTTATCAAAGACCCCTACAGACATTTTATTTCATAGAATTTCCTTTTAGGTTTCTGGAAAGGCTTTTGTTGGTTCAATCAGGTACAGCATTTCCAGGGAGCTGTAAGACAGGTAAAATAATGGAAATGTTTTGGGGATAGGACTACATGAGCATCTCCAAAATTACTCTACTCCCTCTGATGGCTACTGTGATGCTAGTTTTCACAGTTACCATGGTTGAGAAGCTGCTGAATTTCAGTGCTCATGCAGATCCAAGGAGAGGGGAATGGAAATAGGTCAACATAAAATGCTACAAATCATGATATTCCTACTGAGGTCAAGAAGGCTTTTCTAACATTTTTGAGTTTGTTGCAAGCCTTTGACTAATTTCTAGAGTTTTGAAAATGTGGCTTTCGACCATTTTTTCAAGGTTTTCTTTGCTTATATTTAGGGGATCATTTATCCAGACTCCACCACTCTGGATGTGTTTTCTGTATTATGTCATCATTAACATTACTAAATACGTATTTTTCTTTTTAATCTACTTTTATAACTAAGTATACTAATAAATTCACTAATATTTAACCATCATCATATTCCTTCCATCATCATGTTCTATTGTAATGCATCACTGGATTCATTTTGTACTGTTTTTTTTTTTTTTAATAAAATTTGGAAGAAATACTTATAAAAAGTAGTACTGCTGTTTTAATTTTTAATTATTATGTTGGTTTATCAGGCTTTATGTTCACAAAATAAATTGGCATGCTTTCTATACTTTTTTAAGATATGAAACAGTTTAAACACCCTAAGAATTATGTTTTTATTCAGAACTTGAATAAACATAATTAAAGCCATGCACTGCCTAACAACATTTTTATCAACAATGAACCACTTTTAGGATAGTGGTCCCACAAGGTTATAGTGGAGCTGGAAAATTCCTACTGCACAAATACTTACCATTGTGATCCTGTTTTCTTACACTATTCAGTACAGTAACATGCTATGCAGGTTTGTAGCCTAGGAACAATAAACTACACTATGTTGCCTAGCTGTGTATTAGGCTATATGCTATACCATCTAGGTTTGTGTAAGTACAATCTATGATGTTATCACAATGACAAAATTGCCTAATGATGCATTTTTAAAACTGTATTCCCACTGTCAAGCTATGCATAAGTGTATTTAAAAATCTGCCAACAACACTTATATAGAAAGTGTCCAACTTTTGATAGTTTGACTTACAATTTTTTGATTTTACACTGGTGCAAAGGTGATATACCTAAATAGAAACCATACTTTGAGTACCCACACAACCATTTTGTTTTTTAGTTTTAGTACAGTATTTAATAAATTACATGAGACATTTAACACATTTTTATAAAATAGATTCTATGTTAGATAATTTTGACCAACCATAGGCTAATGCAAGTGTTCTGAGAATGTTTAAGGTAGGGTAGACTAAACTATGATTTTTGATAGGTTAGGTGTATTAAATAAGTTTTCAACTTATGATATTTTCAATTTATGATGGGTTATTCCAGACAT
The DNA here is from genome assembly GCF_000696425.1 of Galeopterus variegatus. NCBI lineage: Eukaryota > Metazoa > Chordata > Mammalia > Dermoptera > Cynocephalidae > Galeopterus > Galeopterus variegatus. Next base: position 111,805 of record NW_007727840.1, on the reverse strand, counting down.
GACCCTATCATAATTTGAGAAATATTTGTATTATGAAAGTCACTTTAGACAATTTATTATGTATTCCATGGTTGTTATCCTTTTCAGTTTTCTAATTCACTATAAGTTAAATTAAATCATTTAATATTTTATATAAGCACATTTAATTTATTGAGTTTATGTGTAACTGTGAATAACGTTATAATTAAAACTTTTCTTCAAGAAATGATGGCAACAAAAAGCATATTAGGAAGTTGCAGGCCCTACTTTCTCATTGAAACATTGAAAAAACAACTAGCCATTGGCTAAAATAACTTTATAGAAAAGCACAAAATGTCTACAGAAACCAAGCAAACTCCAAAACAAGAAAAAGGCAAAAATTGTAGGAAACGTTGTGCAATTTTTACTCATATTTGTCTCAGTACCTCCACAGTATAGCACAGCATGATATAAAAGAGGCAGTAAGCCAAATACTAATTTTCTTCTTCAAACTTTAAGAAACCGCAAAGACTTTATGTTCATCATACTAACCTGTCTGGGAGCTCCCTGAGGGACTGGACTGTTTTACCTTACTCTAAGCTCAAAGAGCTAAATGTAGCAGAGTTTAGATTTCAGGGTAGGATAATGCACTGAAATTAGGGATGGGCACAGCTTGTGAAAACTGCAGGGGAACTACAAACCCACAGACATTTAGGGCAACAAAGTATGTGTAGAAGAATACACTAGAATGTCTACAGTCCCAAGAAGCAGCTGGGGTGAGATGCTTTTAGATATTATGAGAGTTAAAAGAAGCCATGAATAGTGGGACATCTAAACAAGTACAAACCTAGGCCCAGACAAGACACATGTTCAAAAAATATTTCAGAACTTCTGCTTTCTCTGGAGGATAATCACAAGGATCACAGCATGCCTGGGTAATCAGTGATAGTCTTCCCATTGCAGAGCCAGTCTGAAAAGACTGGGAGAGGTGGCTGCTGTTTCAAAAATCTACTTTCAAAGAAAACAAAAAGTTACGAGGCAAATGAAGAAATAGGAAAATAAGGCACATTCAAATGAATAAGATAATCTGGCAAAACAAAATTCTGAAGAAACACAGGCATCAGATGTACTAGACAAATCTCTCAAAAAAATCTCTGAATTATGTTCACAGAGCTGAAGGAAAACATCAACAAAGAAATAAAAGAAAACAGGAAAATAATATATGAACAAAATGAAAACATGAGCAAAGTGATAGATTTCATTAAGAAGAACTAAACAAAAATTTCACAACTAAAAATTACAATGCCTATACTGAAAAATTCTGTAGCTAAAACAAACAGAAGAAAGAGTCAGGGAACTTAAGGAAAATATATTTGAAATTATTAAATATGAGGAGCAGAAAGGCAAAACATAAAGAAAATTGAACAGAAACTAAGGGTGTTATGGGACACAATTATACAGAAAAAAAACATGCATTATGGATTCTCAAAGGATGAAAAAAGAAAAAAAAAATAGACAAAGAAGTTATTTGAAGAAATAATGTCCACAAAATGCCCATATATGAGAAAACACATGGATATGCAAAAACAAGTAGCTCGATAAAACTCCAAGGGGAAAACTCAAAGAAAAATATAACAAGATACATTATAATAAAACTTTTAAAGCCAAGGAGAAAATCTTGAAGATACCAAGAGAAAAGCAACATGTAACATTCAAGCAATCCTCAATAAAATTATCAGTGGATTTCTCAGCAGAAACCTTGCAGTTCAGAAGCCAATTAAATGATATATTTAAAGTGTTGAGGAAAAATGTCAATCATGAATTGTGCATCTGACAAAAGCATTGTTCAAACATGAAAGAGAAAATAAAACATTCCCAGATAAACAAAAGCTGAGGGAGTTTATTGCTTCTAGAACTACCCTACAAGAAATGGTAAACAGATTCCAAGTTGAAATAAATGAACCCAAAGGAGCTTGTTTGTCCCTTCTCACCGTGTGAGGACACATAGAACGCTTCACCTATAAGGCAGTGAGCTTTCACCAGAAGCCAAATTTGCCAGCACCTTCATCTTGGACTTTCCAGTCTCCAGAACTATGAGCAATAAATTTCTGTTGTTTATAAATTACCCAGTCTAAGGTATTTTGTTATAGCAGCCAGAACAAACAAAGACAGGAAAAAACAAACAAACAACAACAACAAAAAAAAAACCCCAGCAAACCCTGGGAAAGGGAAAGAATCTGATTTCCAGAGTTACTACATTATTAAATCCAAATGTCCAATTTTCAGCAAAAAACACAAAGCATACAAAGAAACATACAAGGTAAGTATAGCCATTCAAAGGAAAAAAATGAAACCAACAGAAACTGTCCCTGAGAAAGATCTGATGGCAGATTTACTAGACAAAAACAGTAAAATAACTGTCTTAAAGATGCTCAGATAACTATAAAAAGACATGGAGAACATCAAGAAAACAATGTATGAACAAACTGGGAATATCAATAAAGAGCCAAAAAAAAAAAAAAAAAAAAAAAAAAAAACCAAAAAAAAAAAAAAAAAAAATTTCGGCGCAAAAAAAAAAAAAAAAAAAAAAAAAACCAAAAAAAAAAAAAAAAAAAATTTCGGCGCAAAAAAAAAAAAAAAAAAAAAAAAAACCAAAAAAAAAAAAAAAAAAAATTTCGGCGCAAAAAAAAAAAAAAAAAAAAAAAAAACCAAAAAAAAAAAAAAAAAAAATTTCGGCGCAAAAAAAAAAAAAAAAAAAAAAAAAAAACCCTAAAAGAAACCAAAAAGAAATTCTGGACCTGTAAAGTACAATAGACAAAATCAAGCATTTTTTTTTTTAAAGGTGATTTAAGTACGAAGAAGAAAGAATACACAAACTTCAAACTTGAAGATAGAACAAATGAAATTTTTTAGTCTGAGGAACAGAAAGAAAAAATACTTTAATAAATTGAACAGAAACCTAAGATATCTGTGGGACACCATCAAACAGACTAACATGCATTTTGTTAGTTCCAGAAAGAGAAGTGAGAGAGAAAAGGCAGACAGAATATTTGAAGAAATATAATGGCAAAAAAATTCCAAAATTTGATGAAAGATGTGAATAAAATTGTTCAAGAAGCTGAATGAACTACAGGTAAGATGAACTAAAAAAGATTCACACTATGAACCATTATAATCAAACTGTCAAAACCCAATTATAAGGAATTTATCTTGCAAGCAGCAAGACAGAAACATCTTATCACATAAAAAGGATCTTCAATGAGTTTCATCTTCAAGTTTCTTCAGAAACTTTCGAATCCAGTAAGCAGTAGGCTCATATATTTAAAAAGCTAAAAGAAAAAAAAAACTGTCAAACAAGAATCTTGTCTTTGAAAAGCACAGGAGAAATTAAGACATTTCCAGATGAACAAAAGGGGAAGAAGTTTGTCATCACAAGATTTTCCCTAAAAAAATGTCTAAAGGGAGTCCTGAAAGTTGAAATGAAATGATACCAGATAGTTCCTCAAAACTATATAAAGAAATAAAGATCTCAGTAAAGGTAAATACATAGACAATTTTAGAAATTAGTATTATTGTAACTTTTATCTGTAACTCCACATTTTATTCTCTACATAATTTAAGAGATCAGTGTGTTCAAAATTATTAGTTTTTATTTTTGAATGCACAGTGTATAAACATGTGATTTTGTGACATCAACTATTAAAGGAGTGGAGATGGTGCTGTAAATGAATAGGTTTTACATGTTACTAAACTTAAGAAGGTAAAAATTCAAATTAGAGTGTTACATTTTTAGGATGTGAAATGTAGTCCCCATGGTAACTACAAAGAAAATAACTCTAGAATATTCACAAAAGTAAATGAGAAGGGAATTAAAATGTTTCACCCCCCCAAAATGAACTAAACACAAAAGAAGGCAGTAATGAAGATAATGAGAGATGAAAAAGCTGCAATGCATATAGAAAACAGAGTAAAATAACAGACATAAGTCCCACCTTATTGGTAATTACTTCATTTTTTTTCTCCCCTTTTTGTCTTTTTTCGTGACCGGTAACCGGATCGCAACCCTCGGTGTCGCGCCCGCACCGCGACCGGCAACAGGATCGCAACCCTCGGTGTCGTGCCCGCACTGTGCTCAACCAGTGAGCGGACCGGTCTCTATAAGGGATCCGAACCCTCGGCAGGAGCGCCACCGCACTCCCAAGCGCTGCACTCTACCAAGTGCACCACCGGGCTGGCCCGGTAATTACTTTAAATGTACAGTAAATGGATGAAATTTTCCGATCAAAAGACAGAGCTTGGCAGAATGAATTAAGAAAAAAAATGTGATGCAAATATATGCTATCTCTGAGAGACATATTTTACATCCAAAGACACAAAGTTAAAAATGAAAATACAGAAAAAATTTTTCAATGCAAATAGTAACCAAAAGAGAGCAAGCCTGACTATACTAACATCAAGTGAAACAGTCTTAAGACAAAAACTGTTACAAGAGACAAAGGAGGATATTATTTATTAATAAGTGTACATTTACTAAGAAAATATAACAATCATAAACATATTCATATATGCGCCACACGTCAGAGCTACAAAATACTACAATGTTGAAGAATTGACAGAATTGAAGAGAGAAATAAAAAGCTTTACACTAGTTGTAGGAGACTTCAATATTCTACTTTCAACAATTAGTAAACCAACTAGATAAAGGATCAATGAGCAAACAATGGACATGAACTATGAAAAAAACCAATTAGAAATAACAGATATATCCAGGATGTTTCACCCCAAAACAAGGAGATACACATTTTTGTCAAGTTTACATGAAACATTCTCCAGTTTAGACCTTATACCAGAACACAAAAAGTTCTATTAAATTTAAAAAGATTACAATTCCATCAAGTATATTTTCTGATTACAACAAAATGAAACTAAAAATAAGTGGAATGAGAAAAACTGTAAAATTGAAAAATATGTGGAAATGAAACAGCACATCTTCAAATAACAAATGGGTCAAATAAGAAATCAAAAGGGAAACTAGAAAATATCTTCAGACAAATGAAAAATGAAAACATAGCATGCTTATGGGATGCAGCAAAAGCAGTGATGAGTTAAATTTATAACTGCACAGCAAGGGACACTGTCAACAAAGTGAAGAGAAAACCTATAGAATGGAAGAAAGTGTTTGTAAATTACACATCAGATAAGGGGCTAATATCTGAAAAATATAAGAAACTTAAATGACTCAATAGCAATAAATAAATAAATAAATAAATAAATAAATAAATAAATAAATACGATAAATAAACCCCCAAATAACCCAATTTAAAAATGCGCAAAAGACTAGAACAAACATTTCCCAAAAGAAGACATACAAATGGTCAACAGGCACATGAAAAATGCTCATCATCATTAATCATCAGGGAAATGCAAATTAAAACCACAAGATATCATCTCACTCCATTTAGAATGGCTATTATACAAGGCAAAAAATAACAAGTGCTGGTTAGGATGTGGAGAAAGAGGAACTCCCCTACATCGTTGATGGAAGTATGAATTGGTACAGCCACTGTGGAAAACAGTATGGAAGTTCTTCAGCAAACTGAAGATAGATCTACCTTACGACCCAGCTATCCCGCTACTGGGTATATACCCAATAGAAATGAAATCAATATACCAAAAAGACACCTGTACTCTTATGTTCATTGTAGCACTATTCACAATAGCCAACATGTGGAATCAAACTAAATGCCTATTAATGGATGAATGGATAAAAAAAACCCTGGTATATATACGCAATGGAATACTACTCAGCTATTTAAAAAAATGATATCCTATCATTTGCATCAATATAGATAGAACTGGAAGCCGGCATGTTAAGTGAAGTAAGTCAGGCAAGAAAAGACAAATACTGCTTGATATCACCCATATGTGGAATCTAAAAAAAAAAAAAAAGAAAGTAGTTTTCATAGTAGTAAAGTGCAGAATAATGGTTACCATAGTCTGAAGGGAGGACAAGTGGTAGACTAATAGGCACAAAACTCTGCTATCTACCCTAAGTGAATCCTTGTGCAGTATATGCATTTATTGAAAAAACACACTGTACCCCCAAATATGTACAAGTACATGGTAAAATATTTTGAATAAAAAATACACTAATGTCTAGAAATGACTGAAATTTTTAAGTGATAAAATGTATACATTCTATCTTAAAGTACAAGGCATTTTTGTGAATTTTATGAGTATGTTTCTGGGCATGGTGTATTAATTTTTTAATATGCTGCTTAATTCTGTTTGTCAGTATTTTGAGTGTTTAATTTTACTAAATATTTAAGAAATGATTAATACCAATCTCTCAAAAACTCTTTCAAAAAATTGATGAGGGAGAAAACTTCCCAACTCATTCTATGAGGCCAGCATTATGCTATAACAAAGCCGGACCAATATCTCTTATTAATATTGATGAAAAACACACTCAAAATGCCATAAACAGAGTTTATCAGCATAACTAAAAATTTATATACCATGCTCAAGTGGGACAATAATCAATCAATGTAATTATCACGTTAACAGATTGAAAGGGGGGACACATGATTATCTCCATTGATGTTGAAAAGCATTTGACAAAACATTTTTGTGGACTGAATGTTTGTGCTCCCCCCTCCCCAAAATTTATATATTGAAAAATCTAACCCCCAATGCCATGGTATTAGGAGGTGGGACTTTGTGAGGTAATTAGGTCATGAGAGTGGAGCCCTTATGAGTGGAGCTAGTTCCCTAATAAAAAAGACCCCAGAGGGCTCCTTTGCCCCTTTCAGTGTATTAAAGCATAGTGAGAAGACCGCTATTTATGAACCAGAAGTGGGCCCTCATCAGACAACAAATCTACCAGCACCTTAATCTAGAACTTCACAGCCTCAGAATGCAAGAAATAAGTTTCGATGGTATAAAGCATCCAATTAAAATAGTTTGTTATAGGGCCGTCACCATGGCTCACTCAGGAGAGTGCGGCGCTGGTAGCACCAAGGCCGCGGGTTCAGATCCTATATAGGGATGGCCGGTGCACTCACTGGCTGAGCGTGGTGCAGACGACACCAAGCCAAGGGTTACGATCCCCTTACCCATCCAAAAAAAAAAAAAGTTTGCTATAGCCCAAACAGACTAAGATAGACATTATTTCATGATTAAAACACTCAAGAAACTGGGAATGTAAGGAAAGTGCCTCAATGTAATAAAAGCCGTATATGAAAAATGCACAGATAACATCATATACTCAATGATGAAACACTGAAAGCTTCTCCTCTAAGTTTAGGAACAAGGCAAGGATACCTGCTTTTGCCACTTTTACTGTGCATAGTACTAGAAGTTCTAGCCAGAGCATTTAGGCGGGAAAAAAATCAAAAGGCATCCAAATTGGAAATGAAGTAGAGTTATTTCTATTTGCAGATGACATACTCATAGGTAGAAATTCCTAAATAGTCCACAAAAACTTGGTAGAACTAATAGACAAATTTAGTGAAGTTTTAGGATGCAAAATCAATACACAAGAATCAGTTATGTTCTTTTACACTGAAATGAACATTCTGAAAAAAGAATTTTTTTAAATAGTTCAATTTACAATACCATCAAATAGAATAAAATATCTAGAGGTAAATTTAACTGTGGAGATGAAAGACATGCACACTGAAAACTACAAAGCATTGCTGAAAGAAATTAAGGAAGACAGTAAATGGAGAGATATCCTGAGTTCAGGGACTGGAAAATTTAATATTGTTAAGGTACCAATGCTACCCAAAGCAATCTATGAATTCAGTGTAATCCCTATCAACATCCTGACAATGATTTTGCCAAAATGAAAAAAAAAAAAAGTAACCTCAAATCTGTATGGAATCTCAGTAAGCAGTTATTCCCCATGTCTGTGTGCACCAGCCCTGAATAACCCATGGACCTTCTGACTCCATGGGTCCTGCACTGACAGCCAGTCCAGTGGTAGTCCCTCTTACCCCACAGCCATTCACAATTCTAGAGAGCTGTTTGGTCCTGCAGCATTCATGCAGCCTTGCTCCAGACTCAATGGTTGACCTACTGGCCCTCTACAGACCTGCCAGTACCTGCTACAACAGTGTACACTTGCTCTCTGGTTGACAACAGATCACCCACCCCAACAAGAAATCCACCCCAACAAGAAATCCACCCCAAAAAGAAATCCACCCCAACAAAAAACTGCCAAGGGCCCCACTGCCTAGGCCACAAAGGCACCCATAGACAACTCCAAGATTCAACACAGTTGAAGAAGTCACGAAAAGTCTGCACTACTGCCCTCACCCAGATTCAAACTTTAAATGCTAAACATGACTCCAAATATAGAACACTTCTACAGTAAAGAGTCTCTCCCTTCAGAAACCACTACTAGAATGAAAAGAAATGAGTACACCACCAGATACCCAGACATCAATGCAGAGATGCGAGAAGCATGAAAAAACAGGGAAACATGTCTCCCACAAAAGAAGAGTACAATTCTCCAATACCAAACCACAAACAACAGGAAATTGACGAATCACCAGAAGAGTAATTCCAAATGTCAATACTAAGGAAACTCAACATGATGGATGAAAAAAATAGACAGAAGTCACAGTGAAGTCGAAAAGAAAATCCAGGACATGTATGAGAAATTCAACAAAGAGATAGACACAATAAAAATAAAAATCAAGCAGAAATCTTGAAAATGATATACAAAATTGGAGATCTCACACTTCCTGACTTTAAAACTTATTACGAATTTATGCTAAACAAAGCATCATGGCACTGGCATAAAGACAGATGTATACATTAATGGAATAGAATAGAGAAGCTATAAATATACTCTCACATATTAGGGTTGTATTAGTCAGTTTTGTGTTGCTATAACAGAAATACCTGAGACTGGGTAATATATAAAGAACAGAGGTTTATTTGGCTTATGATTCTGGGACAGCTGCATCTGGCATGGGCCTCAGGCTGCTTCTACTCATGGAGGAAAGCAGCAGGCAGCCAGTGGGTACAGGCAGATCACATGGTGAGAGGAAGCAAGAAAGAGAGAGGAGGTGCCAGGGTCTTTTAAACAGCCTGCTCTCATGGGAACTGATAGAGTGAGAACTCACTCATTAATCCCTCCACCCCCAGGGAGAGCATTAATCCATTTATGACGGATCCACCCCCATGACTCAGTCAGTTTCCAATACTGCCACATTGGGGATCAAATTTCCACATGAGTTTTGGAGGGGACAACACGTCCAAACTCCATCATTCTGCCCCTGACCCCCCAAACCTCATGTCCCTCTCACATACAAAATACAATTATTCCATCCCAATAGTCCCAAAAGTCTTAGCTTGTTCCAACACCAACTTAAAAGTCCAAAGTCCAAAGTCTCATCTGAAACCAAAAGCTAAACTCCTTCCAGCTGTGAACCTGTAATAATCAAAGACAAATCTATCTACTGCCAAGATACAATGGTGGAACAGACATTGGGTGTACGTTCCCATTCCAAAATGGAGGAATAGGCCAGAAGAAAGGAGAAATAGACCCCAAACATGTCTGAAGCACAACAGGGCATACATTAAATCTCATAGCTGGTGAATCAGGTACTTTGATTCAATGTTCAATGCTCTCTGTTTGCTGGTATGGGGTTGAGTCCCCAAGTCCTCTGGCAGCTTTGCTCCTATGCCTTTCCTGGTCTCAGGTGATGCTTTAGCTCTTGCAGGCTGGTGTTGCACGCTGGTAGCTCTACAGGTCTGGTGTCTCCATGGCAGACCTGCTCTGATGGTTCCACTAGACACGGCACTGATGGGGTTTCTCTGCTGCAACTCTGACTCCACATTTCTGCTTGGCATTGCTCTAGAGAAGACTCTATGAAGTAAATCTGCCCATGTGACAGATCTTTTTCTGGGTCTCCAGGCTTTTCCATACATCCTTTGAAATCTGGGTGGAGGCTCCCAAGCCTTCACAGCTCTAGCATTCTGTGAGCCTGCAGACCTAACACCATGTGGATGCTGCCAAGCCTTCTGGCTTGTATTTTCCAAAGCTGTAGGTTCAGCCACACCTGGGGCCAATTTAGCCACAGCTGGAGCAGCCAAAAGAGTTGGGGTGCTGGTGTGGGGAGTAGCTTCCCAATGTGGCCATGGGCAGCAAGCCCTTTGAAGGTGCCTCAGGCCTGTTCCCCAAGACCATTTTGTCTCCCAAGGCCCTTGGGCCTGAAATGGAAGGGCTGGCCCCAGAGGCTTTGGCCATGCCTTCAGGGCCTTTTTCTTTTTCTCTTGATAATCCTTTTCTTTTGTGCTAATCTTCTTAGCTAATGGTCTCCGGACTGCACCATTGCATGCTCTCTGCTTCTCTACCACATGAGCAGGCTGCAAATTTTCCAAATATTTATGGTCTGCTTCCCTTTTAAATTCTGGCTTTATGTCATGCCTTTGCCACCATAACTAAGTGTAAGCTGTTACAAGTAGTCATGCAGCTCCCTTAATGCTTTGCTGCTTAGAAATTCTTTCTGCCAAATACTCTGGTTCACAACTCCTAGGTTCCAGCTTCCACAAAGTCCTAGGGCATGGACAGAATGCAGCCAAGTTCTTTGCCAGTTCACAGCAAGGTAGATCTTTGCCCTTGTTTCTGATAAATTCCTTCTTATTTCTATCTGACACTTCTTTAGAATGGTCTTTACAGTCCATATTTGTATCAGTATTCTGCTTGCCACCATGTAACAAGTCTCTAAGGCATTCCAAACTTTCTCTCATTTTTGTTTTCTTCTGAGTCCTCCAAACTCCTCCAACCTTTGCCTAACACGCAGTTGCAAAGGCACTTCCACATTTTCTGATATCTGTGTAGCAACACCCCACTTCTGGCACCAATTTTCTGCATTAGTCAGTTTTGTGTTGCTATAACAGAAATACCTGAGACTGGGTAATTTATAAAGAACAGAGGTTTATTTGGCTTATGATTCTGAGACAGCTGCAACTGGCATGGACCTCAGTCTGCTTCTACTCATGGCAGAGAGTGGCAGGCTGCCAGTGGGTAAAAGCAGATCGCATGGTGAGAGGAAACAAGAGAGAGAAAGAGAGGAGGTGCAAGAGTCTTTTAAGCAGCAAGCTCTTGCAGGAACTAATAGAGTAAGAACTCACTCATTAATACCCCCCACCCTTAGGGAGAGCATGAATCCATTCATGGGGGGTCCATTCTCATGACTCAATCAGTTTCCAACACTGTCACATTGGGGATCAAATTTTCACATGAGCTTTGGAGGGGACCACCCATCCAAACTCCATAAGGGGTCTTTAAAAAGTTCATGGAAAGATTTGAGTTATCTTTTAATTCTATTTTTCCATGAACTTTTCAAAGTACCCTCATATATGCTCAAATGCTTTTCATCAAGATCTTTCAACAGGTAAAGGGCAGTGTTTTCAAGAAATGGTTTTGGGAAAACTAAATATCCACAAGTGAAAGAATGAATTTAGCTCTTTAACTTTTACCATATAAAAATTAACTAAAAATAAATTAAAGATCTAAATGTAATAGACAAAACTATAAAACACTTAGAAGAAAAAATAAGGGGAGAGCTTCATGATATTAGATTTGGACATGACACTAAATGCTCAGGTAGCAAAAAAAACAATAAAAAATGGACTAATTGTTCTTTACAAAATTGAAAACTTTTGTGCATCTAAGGACACTATCAAAAGAGTAAAAAGACACCCCAAAGAATGGGAGAAAATATCTACAAATCATCTGTCTCATAAGGGATTAATTTTCAGAAAATATAAGGTACTTCTATAATTCAACAACTAATTAACACAAATTTTTTAAAAGGAAAAAATGATTTGAAAAGACATTTTTCCCAACAAGGCATACAAATTGGCAATAAGCACGTGAAAATATGGTCATCACTAATAGAAAATTGTAAATCAAAATATCAATGAAATAGTCCACATCAATTAGGATGTGTTTTATAAAAAAACAAACAGAAAGATAAAATAAAATGTTGGTGAGCATATGGAGAAATTGAAAACCTTGTGCACTGTCATTGGAATGTAAAATAGTGCAGCCACTATGGAATAGTTTGGCCCTTCCTCATAAAGTGAAGCAGAATTACCACATAATTCAGCATTTTCATCCCTAGGTATATACCCTAAAGTATTGAAAGCAGGGACTCAAACAGGTATTTTTACATCCATTATCATGGCAGCATTTATCACAACAGCCAAAAAGTGGAAACAACCCAAGTTTCTATTTTCAAGTGAATGAATAAACAAAATGTGGTATATACATACAATGGAACATTATTCAGCCTTAAAAAGTAAAAAAAATTGTGATACATGCTACAACATGGATAAATCTAATAGGTGTTACGCTGAGTGAAATAAGCAGACACAAGAGTACAAACATTGTATGATTTATTTTACACAAGGTGCATAGAGTAGTCAAATTCATAAAGACAGAAAATAAAATGGTGGATGTTAGGGGATGTAGGGAGAGGGAAATGGGGAATTATTGTTTAATGAGTAATAAGTTTCAGTTTATAAAGATGAAAAAATTATGGAGGTGAATGGTGTTTGCCCAAGAATATGAATGTACTAAATACCACTGAACTGTACACCTAAAAATCGTTAAAATGGCAAATTTTGTTATGTATATCTTACCACAATAAAAAGCTCTACTTCAACAAATTTCAAATGTAAATTTTATATTTGTCTTATATTTATGTCTATGTTAACATTGAAGATTTACATGCATCACTATTACTTACTTTTTCTTGCCTACATGATTTTTCTGCTAGTAATTTTAACTTAATCAATTTGGACATTTTACATAATATGTCTGTGGGTGGTAGATTTACTGACTCCTTGTGTCTCTGAGAATACTTTTTATTCTCCGAACATGACTGATATCTCAACTGAGTAGGGAGTAGAGTATCATTGAATAAAAATCTATTTTTTAATCCCAAATATTACTTTCATTCTATTGATGGAATGTAAGGGTGTTTGTGTAACAAAAAGGGAATGGACAAGTATAAAATTTTAAAGGATAAATGGTATGACCTTATTTATACAAACCTTATATATACCTCATAGACACATATATAAACAAATATGTAAACATATAAGCATATGCATAGTAAGAAATTGGAAACTGCTATGATACACAGTAAAGGTAAATATGATAGCATTTTATTTCCAATAATGTTTATATCTCCCTCTACATGCCAGTCTCATCTTCAGTAAATTGTAAACTGAAGGTACAGAAATTATATTATTTTGATAGATATTTCATAATTTTCATATGTTAAAATACTCTCTATACACTTATGTCAATATAATTTTTTTTCTATAGTAGTATGGTGTCTATATGAAAAAGTGACATGCCTGGAACAAACAAGAAACTAATGTTCTCAATATATAAAATGAGTTGGGAAATATTTTAACATCTGTGCCAGGAAGAGTGTGGGACATGGAGCAAGGAGACTAGATTTTATTCTAGGCAGCAATTTTATAAACCTTATATATTTTTTTAATTTTTTAATCTATATAGTGTAGAGAATAATTATTATCCCAAAACTGCAATGATCAAATGAAATAATGGGTGTGAAAATACTTTGAAAATTATAAAAAGGAGCTCAAATATTTTATTGAACTTCAGTACTTTCAAAAACAAAGCTTGCAAATTACAAACTGTATTTTACATTTTGTGTGTGCCTGCTATGGTCTGAATGTTTGTACCGTCCAAAGTTTATGTGGAAGCTTGATCCTGAATGTGGCAGTTTAGACAGGTGAGGCCTTTGGAAGATGATTGGATCATGAAGACAAAGCCATCATGAATGGATTAATTCATTTACAGATTAATGAATTAATGAGCCAATGGGTGAGTGGGTTATCAAGGGAGTGGCACTGGTGGCTTTATAAGGAGAGCAAGTGACCATGTTAACACACACTCTTAGACCTCTCACCATGTGATACCCTGTGCTGCCTTGGGATTCTGCAGAGAGTCCCCACCAAGAAGAACGCCCTCACCAGATGAGTCCCTCGACCATGTACTTCCCAGCCTCTGAGATGGTAACAAGTACATTTTGTTTCCTTACAAATTACTCAGTTTCAGGTATTCTAAGTGACAGAAAACTGACTAATGTAGGTTTCAAAATGTTCATTTTTGGAAGGGTAGCAGGAGCTTCTATTTTAGTGTTATGTTTTTTAAATGAATGATAATGATCTGTTTAGTGTCTGTTGTAGAAATATTTCTTATCAAAAGGAAACACCTTTTCATAAACAACAGTATGTATCTCTGCAAGGCCATGATTGCAAACATCTGTTAGCACCTAGGAATCAAAAATATGACATTCAACTTATGCTATTGCTGTTCCACATGTTAAAATTGGTAGAATCGTTTTCTAATTGTCACGATTTAAGTTGTACTTTCTTAGGCAGTTAGAACCTAATTACATACTATATTACTGTGTCACAAAAGGCCCAAATTATTTATGAAACAAAGATTATATTTACCTCATAGACACGTATAAAAACAAATATGTAAACACATAAGCTGGATGTAAACAAATACCAGAAAGATGGCTAAAATATACAAAATATTTGAAGATTACATTGCACATTACTAAATAAAAAGTCAAAGAAAAGTTTCAAGAAAAAATTTCAAAATATTTTGAACCAAATAAAATGAAAACACAATTTGTCGAGTTTGTGGGATGGAGTGAAGAAAGTGAATAGAGGGAGTATTGCATATATTTAAAAAGAGAAAGATCTAAAATCAATAATTTAAGCTTCCACCCAAGAAAACAAGAAAAAGAAGGGCAATTTAAGATGTAAGCAAGCAAACTAAAGAAATAATAAAAATGAGAGAAGAAACCAAAGTGATTGAAGAGGAAATCAATATAAAAATAAACAATACTGAAAGGTGAGTCTTTGAAAAGATAAATAAAATTGATAAGCCTCTATGCTGCTGACAAAGAAAAATGACAGAAGACATAAAGTGCTAATACAGAAATGAAAGAGAAGTCAACACTACTGATTCCTTGTACATCAAAATGATAAAAAAGAAATAGTATTAACAACTTTATGCCTACAAATATGTTTAATATATTTTATTTTTAGAACACCTGTTCATTCACAGAAAAATTTAGCAGAAATCCCAGAGAGAGTATATAGGAATACACCCCCTTACCTCACACATGCACAGCCTCCCCACTATCAACAAATCATGCTAGGGTGGTACATTTTTTATAATCAATGAATCTACAGAGACATCATCACTGAAAGTCCATAGCTTATATTACAGTTCACTCTTGGTGTTCTACATTCCATGGTATTTGACAAATTTATAATGGAGTGTACCTACTGTTATAGTATCATATGGAATAGTTTCACTTGTGGAGGGTTAGAAATCTTGATTCTCATTTGATTTTTAGAATAAAGATTTTAGGTAAATGCATGTATGAGGCAACAGTCTCTGGTCAGGGGGCCAAAGCCCATAGTTAGTATGGCAGCAGCCCATCTAATCAATTCTAATTAAATATATGTTGATTCTCATTTGATTTTTACAATAGGGTTTTTAGGTAAATGCATGTATGGGGCAACAGTCCTTGGTTAATAGACAACAGTCTACAGATAGTGTGGCAACAGCCCATCTAATCAACTCTAATCACTGTTCAAGTATGGGATTGCATACTTTAATGATTTTAGAGCTAACATGTGGTTGCCATACCGATCCTGTTAGGAGATTTTAAGAATTTTTGAAAGCAAAGAAGCGAAAAAATGTTTGCTAGGGGCAAGCTGTCTTTTGGAGGAAACTTTAGAGATAATTGTATTTAGATTTTATCATAAGAATATAACTTTTGCTTAAGTAGATTTTATACTTTAGATAATGAGACAGTTTGACCAACTTAGCTTTTCATGAATTGTACTTTGGAATGTGACGTTGTTAATTTTACTGATATTGCTAGTTTCATTGTTTAACCTATACTTAGCCATAGATAACTTTTGTAACACTGCCCATGTCTTTGTGTCCTTTTGAAATGACTGAATCAACTGATTTTTCATATGAAACTTCCTTGCCTTTACAATAAAAAACAGAATCTAACTTTGAATCAGGGCTGTACCCAGTTTTCTCCTTCTAACAAAGGAGTTGCTGAGGTGCAGCCCTTTTGGGCTTTTTATCACATTCATGATGCTTTCAGTAATCCTCTTTTTCATCTCTGTTACACAGTGACAAGTGTAACATTCACTGCGCTTAAAATCCTCTGTTTTCTGCTTATTCATCCCTTTCTCCCTCCTAAACCTAGCAATCACTGATCTTTTAACTATCTCCATAGTTTTGCCTTTTCTAGAATCTCATAGTTGGAAACACAGCATGAAGTTTCAGATTGGCTCCTTTCACTCAGTAATAATACACATATAAGGTTCCTCCATGTCTTCATAGCTCCTTTTTTTCTTTTTTGTAGCTGTGGGGCAATATTCTATTACATGGATGTATCCATTTATTTATCCACTCATCAATGAAAGCACATTTTACTTCATTGCAAGTTTTGGCAATTACAAATAAAACTGCTGTAAACATCATGGGCGGTTACGTCTTTTGCAAATATTTTCTCTGGGTCTGTGCTTGTTTTCTCATTCCCTTGACAGTGTTTTTCACTGAGCAGCAGTTTATAATTTTAATGCAGTCCAACTTATCAATTATTTCTTTCATGAATGGTGCATTTGTGTCATATAAAACAAACAAAAAAGGGATCACCAAACCCATAGCCATCTAGATGTTCTCCTAAGTTATCTTTATAGTTTTGTATTTTATATTTAGATGTATGATCAATTCAGTTTATATTTATGTGGGCCTATTTATGGGCTCTCTAGTCTGTTCTATTTGCCTATTCTTTCACCAATAACACACTGTCTTGATTACTGTAGCTGTATAGTACGTCTCTAAGTTAGCTACTGTCAGCTGATTGATGTTTCTACTGAAGTTCAACTATGTACTTATTGATTCTCTGCTTGCTGGATCTATTAATTATTGACAGAGAGGCGGTGAAGTATCCAACAATTAAAGTGGATTCATCTATTTAACCTTGCATTTCTATCTTCTTTCGTATTACATATTTTGGCACACTATGTTAAATGCATATTCATTAAGGCTTATTAAGTCTTCTTAGAGAATCGATCCTTTCATTATGTAATTCCCCTCTTCATCCTGATAATTTTTCTTGCTCTGAAATCTGCTCCATCTGAAATTGAGCTTCTCCAGCTTTCTGTCTTTTTAGTTGATGAACTTCATTTTTAGAGCAGTTTACGGTTCACAGCAAAGTTAAATTGAAAGTATATTAAATTCCCATATACTCCTGTACCACACATGTACAACCTCCCCCACTATAGACATTTTGCATCACAATAGTACAATTGTTACAATTAATGAGCCTAAGTTAACACATCATTATATCCCAAAGTCCGTAGTTTACTTTAGCGTCCACTCTTGGTATTGGGTATTCTATGTGTTTTGGCAAATGTATACTTACATGTATCCACCACTGTAGTATCATACAGAGTATTCTCACTGTCTCAAGAATCCTGTGTATTCTGTCATTTACCTCCCTCCCCCTGGCAAACACTGATCTTTTGACCATGCCCATAATTTTGGCTTTTCCAGAATAAATGTCTTATAGTTGGTATAATAAAATATGTAGGCTTTTCATATTGTCTTCTTTCACTTAGTAATATGCATTTAAGTTTTCTTAATGTCTTCATATTGCCTGACAGCTCATTTATTTTTAGTGCAGAGTAATATTCCATTGTCGGGATGTACCATAGTCTACTTATCCATTCACATATTAATTTTTAATATTATTTATTATAAGTATATTATTATTACAAGTCATGAATTTTCTTTATGCCCTTTACCCAACTTATCCCTCCCCAACCCCCCAACCCCCACCTCATCCCCATTGCTGTATTCTGTTAGCTAGTATTTTATTGAGGATTTTTGCATCTATATTTATCAAGGACATCAGCCTGTAGTTTTCTTTTTTAATTATATCTTTACCTGGTTTTGGTATCAGGGTGATATTTGCTTCATAGAATGAGTTTGGGAAAATTGCCTCTGTTTCAATCTTTTGAAATAGTTTGTAGAGAATTGGTGTCAATTCCTCTTTGAATGTTTGGTAAAATTCTGCTGTGAATCCATCTAGTCCTGGACTTTTCTTTGTTGGGAGACTTCTGATAACAGCATCAATCTACTTTATTGTTATTGGTCTGTTCAGATTTTCTACATCTTCATGGCTCAGTTTCGGTAGCAGTGTGTGTCCAGAAATGTATCCATTTCCTCCAGATCTTCAAATTTGTTGGCATGTAGTTGTTTATAGTAGTCTGAAATGATTCCTTGTATTTCAGAGGTATCAGTTGTAATATCACCTTTTTCATTTCTAATTTTTGTTATTTGGATCTTCTCTCTCCTTTTTTTATTTAGCCATGCTAATGGTTTTCAATTTTATCTTTTCAAAAAACCAACTTTTTGATTCATTGATCTTTTGTATTGTATTGTGCTTTTCAATTTCATTAAATTCTGCTCTGATCTTAATTTCTTTCCATCTGCTAACTTTGGGTTTGGATTGTTCTTCTTTTTCTAGCTCTTTAAGGTGAAGTGTTAGGTTGTTCACTTGCCATCTTTCCATTCTTCTGAAGTAAGCATTTAATGCAATAAATTTCCCCATTATTACTGCTTTTGCAGTATCCCACAGGTTTTGGTATAATGTATCATTATTTTCATTAGTTTCAATAATTTTTTTGATTTCCTGTTTGACTTCTTCTTGGAACCATATGTCATTAAGTAGAATGCTGTTTAATTTCCATGTGTTTGTACAGTGTCCAGAATTTCGTTTGCTATTGATTTCTAATTTTAATCCATTGTGGTCTGAAAAAATACATGGGATAATTCCAATTTTTTTGACTTTGTTGAGACTCGATTTGTGACCTAACATTTGATCTATCCTGGAGAATGATCCATGTGCTGATGAGAAGAATGAATATTCTGAGGTCATTGGATGGAATGTTCTGTAGATATATACCAAGTCTAATTGGTCTAGAATGATGTTTATATCTTGTTTCTCTGCTGATTCTTTGCCTGGATTATCTGTCCAATATTGACAAAGGTGTGTTCAGGTCCCCTGCTATCAGTGGTATTAGTGTCTATTTCCTTCTTTAGGTCTAATAGAGTTTTCTTTATAAATCTGTTTGCTCCAACATTGGGTGCATATATATTTATGACTGTTATGTCTTCTTGATGGATCAATCCTTTTATCATTATGTAGTGGCCCTCAATATCTTTTTTTATGTTTGTTAGTTTAAAGTCTATTTTATTAGATATAACTAGCTACTTCAGCTCATTTTTCATTTCTGTTTGCATAGTAAATCTTTTTCTATCCTTTCACTCTTAGTCTATGTGAGTTTTCATAGGTAAGGTGGGTCTCTTGAAGGCAGCATATAGTTGGGTCCTCCTTTTTAATCCAGTCAGCCAGTCTGTGTCTTTTGATTGGGGAATTTAAGCCTTTTACATTAGCAGTTGTTACTGAAAAGTGTTGATTTACTCCTAGCATTTTACTGATTTTTGTTTGGATGTCTTAAGTGTCTTTTGTTCCTTTCTTTCTGATTTACTGTTTGTTTTCTATATTTGTTGGTTCCTTGGGTTGTAGATAACCTTTTGTTGTTGTTGTTATCTCTTCATTGATGCCATTTTTATTATACTAGTGGGTTTTTATTTTTCTTCAATTTTTATGGCAGTGGTAGTTGTTTTTCAGGTACCAAACCCAGTACTCCCTTGAGAATTTCTTGTAAGGGTGGTCATGTGGTAGTGAACTCCCACAGTTTTTATTTTTCTGAAGGGCTCCCTTATAGGTGATTTGATGCTTCTCTCTTGCAGCTTTTGAGATTCTCTCTTTGTCTATGAGTTTTGCCAATTAGACTATAACATATCTTGGAGAAGACCTTTTTGGGTTGAATATGTTTGGGGATCTTTGAGCTTCCTGAATCTGAAGATCTGTGTCTTTTCCTATACCTCAGAAGTTTTCTGCCACTATTTTGCTGAATATGTTTTCAATGCAATTTCCTTTTTCCTCCCCATCTGGAATACCCATGATTCTGTTATTTGAGCACTTAAGGTTGCCTGATATCACTCTTAGATTTTCTTCAATGCTTTTAATTCTTTTTTCTTTATTTCGTCTGCCTATGTTATTTCAAACAGCCCATCTTCAAGGTCAGAAGTTCTCTCTTCTGCTTCTGCAAACCTGATGGTTAATCTCTCTGTTGTGTTTTTTATTTCATTGAATGAATTCTTCAGCTCGGCAAGCTCTGCTACATTCTCTTTCAGGGCATTAATTTCCTTGTACATTTCTTCTTTCAGGCCCTGTATACTTTTCCTTGTTTCACCATGTTGTCTAGCTGTCTTTTCTTGTATCTCATTTAGTTTCCTTAGAATTATCACTCAAAATTCCTTGTCAGACATTTCAAGGTCTTCTTGTTCTATATAGGATCTAGAGCTTGAGAGTTATTACCCTTTGGTGGTGCACTTTCATGATTTTTCATATTTCTGGTATCTTTCCTTTGATGTTTAGTCATTGTGGCAGGGGATTTTACAATCCACTGGTTTTACACTATTGTCTGGCTAGGATGTTGCTGGGGCTGCCAATTTTCTATAGCTGTCTCATGGTCTTCTCAGTTGGCCACTAGTGCCTTTGGTGTGTGGTCACCTTGGGTCTTGGGCCTCTCCAGGTAGCTGCCTCTCTAGTGTGCATGCACACAGCCGGGCTGGGGATGGAGTCAGGCAGAGGTGGGGAGGCCTACCTACTGGGTCATGCACCAGCACTGCAGGGCGTGTGGTCTCTGCCGAGCTTCCGCCTCCCTTTCTTGACATCTCTGTGCTCCATGTGCTCTTGGCCAGGCCAAGGACAGAGTTGGATGGCAGCAGCAAGGCCTACCTGCTTTATTGTGTACCATCTTTATATCTGCTTTGGTGAGGTTTCTGTTCAGTTCTTTTACCCACTTTTCAATTAGGTGTTTCATTTTATTATTGCTGAATTTTAAGTACTCTTTGCATATTTTGCATATTTTCCAGTCCTTTATCAAATAAATCTTTTGGAAATATTTTATTACAGTTAGTAGCTTGCCTTCTCATTCTCTTGACATTTTTCACAGAAGAGAGGTTTTTATTTTTAGTAAAGTCTAGCTTATCAATTATTTCATTCTTTGATCATGCCTCTTGTGTTGTTATCTAAATATTATTGCCATATCCAAGATCAACTAGATTTTCTCTTATGTTATCCTCTCAGAGTTTTATAGTTTTGCACTGTATAGGTAGGTCTGTGGTCCATTTTGAGTTCATTTTTGTGAAGGGCATAAGGTCTGTGTCCAGATTTTTTTTTTTTGCCTGTGGATATACAATTTTTTCCCACATCACTTGTTGAAAAAACTATATTTTCTCTATTGTATTAACATTGCTCCTTTGTCAGAGATCAATTGGCTATATTTATGTGGGTCTATTTCTGGGCTCTCTATTCTGTTCTGCTGGTTGTTTTATCTACTCTTTCATCAATACCATGCTGCCTTGATTACTGTAGCTTTATAGTAAATCTTGAAGTCAGTATTATCAGTTCTTTGACTTTGTTCTTCTCCTTTAAAATTGAGTTTCTTCTCCTGGGTATTTTGTTTCTCCATATAAACTTATCATTTTACTGATAACCACAAGATAATTTGCTACTATTTTGATTGGGATTGCATTGGACTTGTAAGTCAAGTTGCTAAGAATTGACATCTTGACAATATTGATTCTGCCTATCCATGAACATGTAATATTTCAACATTTTTTTAGTTCTTATTTGATATTGTTTATCAGAGCTTTGTAATTCTCCTCACATAGATTTTATACATATTTTTCGAGATTTTATGTAAGTATTTCATTTTGGGAAATGCTAATGTAAATGATAATATGTTTTTAATCTTAACTTCCACTTTTTATTGCTGGTATATAGGAAAGTGATTGAATTTTGTATATTAACTTTATATCTTACAGCCTTACTATAATTCCTTAGTAGTTCCAGTAGAATTTTGGCAATTCTTTTAGATTATCTATGTAGGCAATCATGTTATTTGTGAACAAAGACAGTTTTGCTTTGTCCTTCCCAATCCGTATACTTTTATTTCCATTTCTCATATTTTTGCATTAGCTAGGACTTCCAGTAGGATGTTAAAAAGTATTGGTAATAGGGGGCAGCTATGTTTTGATTAGTGGTAGCATAGTGCATGCATTCTCTGTCCATGTGTGTCTTTATATTTAAAGTAAATTTTTGAAGAACAACATAGAGTTGGGTATTGTTTTTTTATCTGTGCTGACAATCACTGTCTTCTCCACATTCAGAGAAACTTCTCTAGTAATGAACTATAGAAATGATCCCTGAAAGTATAGTCTTCAATCACTGTCTTCTAATTGATTAATGTAGACCACTGACATTTAAAGTGTGTATTGACATAGTTGGATTAATATCTACCAATTTGTTACTGTTTTCTATTCCTTGCCCTTGCTCTTTGTTTTGGTTTTTGTTTTGTCTTCCACTTTTTTTTCTTTTTGATTTCTCTGGTTTTAATTGAACATTTTATATGATTAGATTTTCTCACCTCTTTTGGTATACCAATTATAATTCAATTTTTGTTTGATGACCTAGAGTGTGAAATATAACTTTACAACTTATTCACTTTCAAATAACAGTGCAATTACCTCATAGCAAAGTATTCCCAGTCACCATCCCTTATAGCAGTGCCATCATTCTTTTTACTTATTCATAAGCTATAATATTCTCTGTTAGATCAAAAACTATGAAAAACTAACAGTTTTTATCTCACCTTCACTTGCCTTCTCTCTTTTTAAAATTGACTATGCATATTTGTGGGGTACAAAGCTGACCATCACCACCTGTGCCCAGGATGTGATGGTTAGAACAATAGTATCAGGATGCCCACTACCATAAATTGTGATTATTCCCCATGTACCCCACCCAATTAATCCCTGTCCTGCCTCCTCCTACCCTTCTCCCCCATCCCCAGCAACCCTATATATGATCTCTCCATCCACAAGCGTAACACACCACTTTTTTCCTCCTTCTTTCTCTCTTAGCTCCCACTTATGAGTGAGGACATATGACATTTTTCCCTCTGTGCCTGGCTTATTTGACTTAACATACTTTTCTCTAAGCTCATCTATGTTGATACTAATTTCATTCTTTTTATGGCAGAATAGTATTCCATGGTTCATATATACCACATTTTCCTTATCCAATTGTCTTCTTTCTTTAAGTAGATATGAGATTCTGACCTGTATCATTTTTCTTCTTCCTGAAGAACTTCTTTTAACAACTCTTGTAAACAGTCAAATGACAACAAATTCCCAAAATTTTTGTCTGATAAAGTCTTTACTTATGAAGGATAATTTTGTAGATTACAGTATAATAGCTTGGTGAATATTTCCTCACAACACTTTAGATATTTTACTTCATTCTCTGCTCGGTTGCATGGTTTCTAAGGAGAGTTCTGATGTAATTCTCACCCTTGCTTTTCTACAAGTAAGGTACCCCACCCCATTCTGGCTTATTTCAAGATTTTCTTTTTGCCTTTCATTTTCTGAAGTTTGGATATATTACCTCAGTGTAGATTTTTTGGTATTCATACTGCTTGGTGTTCTCTGAGCTTCCTGAATCTGTGGTTTCTGACATTAATTTTGAATTAATGCTTATTATTACTTCAAACATTTGTCCTGTTCCCTTCTCTCTTTCTTTTCATAATATTTATATTACATATATGTTACATCTTTTGTAGTTGTCCTAAAGTTCCTGGATATTCTGTTTCATTTTTTCAATCTCTTTTTCTTAGCTTTTCAGTTTTGAAAATTTTATTGAAATATCAAGTTCCATAATTTTTTCCTCAGCCATGTCAAGTTTACTAATGAGCTTGTCAAAGGAATTATTCATTACTGTTGTGGTGTTTTTGATTTCTAGCATTTGTTTTTGATTCTTAGAATTTCCATCTCTGTGCTTACAATACTCACTTGTTCTTACATATTGTCTACTTTTTAAAACCCTTAGCATATTTATCATAGTTATGTTTAAATTCCTCATGATAATTCCAACATCCTTGCTATATCTTGCTTTAGTTGTGATGCTTGCTCTCTCTTCAAACTATATTTTTTGCCTTTTAATGTGCCTTGTAATTTTTTTGTTGTTGTTGTTGAAAGCCAGACATGATGTACTGGGTAAAAGGAACTCCAGTAAATCGGCTTTTAGTGATGCAGTGGTAAAGGGTGTAGGGAAGGGAAGTGTTCTACAGTCCTATAATTATCAGTCTTAGTTAGATTGCACCCGTGGGCTGTGACATTTACCAGTGCTTCTCAGGTCTTCCTCCCCCTCCTTAGGGAAGGGATTAGATGGCTAGTGGGGTATGTCCTTGCCCCTATGTGAAAGGCTAGAGTGTTTGAGAATTGGATATTTCCTTTTCCCCAGATCAGTTATGCTCTGACAAATACCAGTTCGTTAGAATCTGGTCAAGTAGTTTCTTTTCAGGGCAGGCCTTCTTAAGAAAAACAAAATGCTCTGTGTGCATTTAAAAACAGCAATTTTTCCCTCCCCCCTGCTAAAATCAAGAAGAGATTTTTTTCTCCAGCCATTTCTTAAAGAATCTGGCAGGGCTCTTGGAGGTAACACTCACAAAAGTATGCCCTCTGTGCCCCCCCCCCCAGCAGGTCTTTCTGGATTTTTAAACATTCAGGCTCGTCCACACTTAGCCTACAGTAATTTGTCAATTATAGAATTACAGTTTAGGGGCTGGCCTGGTGGCGCACTGGATAAGTGTGCCGCTTGGGAAGCGCGGAGGCGCTCCCGCCCGAGGGTTTGGATCCCACATACGGACCCGTTCCCGCTCACTGGCTGAGCGAGGCGTGGGAGCAGCACCGAGGGTTGCAATCCCGTTGCCGGTCCCCGGTCCGGTACGGGGGCAACACTGAGGGTTGCGATCCGTTGCCGGA
This sequence comes from Galeopterus variegatus, assembly GCF_000696425.1. NCBI lineage: Eukaryota > Metazoa > Chordata > Mammalia > Dermoptera > Cynocephalidae > Galeopterus > Galeopterus variegatus. Next base: position 86,775 of record NW_007727840.1, on the reverse strand, counting down.
CACGGAAAAAGATAAAAAGACAAAAAAAAAAAAAAAAAAAAAAAGAATTACAGTTTAGATTTTCTTAACTTGCTACTGGTTTTCCATGTAAGCTGTTAGCACAGAGGAAACTGGGTGTGGGATATAAGGTATCTCTTTCCTCTCTGTACTATCCTTGCCATTTCTCTGTCTACCTAAACTATTACAAAATGAAAAAATTATTTAAAAAAATATGTACCTCTAAACAGTAAAAAGCTTTTGAAAAATTTCAGAAGATGAAATGTTTTATGTTGACCAACTGCCCCGTTTTGCACAAGACTATTCCAGATTTAACACTAAAAATTCTTCCTCTTGGTGAACTCTAGACTGGGAAAACAATTACAGGTGTGCACCCTAAATGTGACCCAGTAATTAATAGTATTTGGGAGAGCTAGACCCCTGAGGGCTTTTCCTTCCTAAACCCGAATTAATTCATATATGTTGTTTTAGTCCTTGTATGCCTCAACACAATGATGGTTGCTAGGCTTTTTCTAATTATATATTTCTATCCTTATCCCATAGCACACTATAGCAATTCTGCCACCATCTATCTGCCATATTTAATATTCACCTAACCCAGTCAAAGATTTCAAGTATATTTGCAGAGAAGGGAGTTAGAGGTGCATCACTAATACTGTACTAAAAAAACATATGGTCTCCTATTATCTTCCAAATCTGTCTAGGGTTGGATGCTCGTTCGGGGTTCATAAAGGCACATAAACAGTTGGCATATGTCTACATCTGTGGCCATTAGGAGCAAAAAAATACTTCTTTAGTTTGAATTGTATAGCTTTAAAGTGTCCTTGCTTATAATCCAGTACTTCAAAAAAATTTGGTTGAAGCATAATTGATTATACATATTTATGGGGTACAAAGTTGAATATCAATAACTGTGTACAATGTGTGATGATCAAATCAGGATAATTAGCATATTAATTATCATAAAACATAATCATTCCTTGTGTCTAGCACTTCTTAATGTGTTTATGTATCTAGTAATTTATTTCACTGATAGAATGGAATAAACCCCATGTAGCTCTGAAAGCAGAAAATGATTCATGAGACATTTGTGTCACTGAACTAGCAAGTCTACTATACAAAATGTGGTAATGAAAATTAAGGTTACTTCTCGGTTGTCAAAATATTTTTAGAAGTTGTGTGTGTGTGTATTTTCAATTAACATCTAAAACTAGTAGCTACTACTAATACATGGTCTTAATCACTTATAATGTATTTAGTTACTGCTTAGTTCTCTCATTTTGGAACTATAACAATGAACCTGGGTTTTAGATATTATTTCTAGTTTACAACATTTTTTTCCAATCTTGTCTGAGCATTCGAATGACCTGCATATCTTTCAAAAATTCCAAAGTCCAGGCCACATACCAGACCTCCTTCTCTTGAGCTATGACATAGATATCAACAGTTTTGAAGCTATCCAGATGATTCCAGTGTGCAAATAAGTTTGAGTATCAGTATTTTAAATACCAAAATAGTTTTTTAATACAATTTAAATAGCCCTAAGTTTGTATAGATAGTGTGTAGAACTAAGTTTAACACCCTTAAAGAACCTTTATAAACAGTCAAAAACATCTAAAATTATTAACTTCTGACACGTTTACCATCTTATTCATCATCAAATGAATTCATACTACAGAAGGCTTTCTATAATAAAGTAAAAAATTCATTATTTTTTTCCATTTTTTATTGTGATAAAACATATATTACATAAGGATTGCCATTTTAAGCATATAATTGTGTGGAATTATATTTTTAATGAAGAATAATATCCTTCTACTTTCTTATTCTCTATTTTGTGAGCATAAAATATAATTGTGTGCATATTGGTAAAGCAATTATTTCCTAAAACAAGCTCTTACAAGTTAAGAAATGATCTATATAACTACTTCAGATCCTTTCATTATCTCAGCATTTAAAAACCATACCAGAGAATCATCTATAGAATGATAGTATATAATTTTGTGTTCTACAGTGTGGGAACCTGTTAGTTACAGGAAAAGAAATTAACCATTGTGTCATTTAGAAGTTTTTACAATTAAAAGTTTTATTCCTGCAGGAACTGGAAGACAATTAAATGAAATGCTAACAACAAATTAAATGCTTTATAGGTCAGTCATCCCATTAGGTCTCTTTAGGGAAGCTTTTCTCATATAAAGCATGCCATAACCTATTTGCATAATGATTCTGTCTTAACTGTGCCTTCTGCTCTTTTATGCTGTGTTGTTTATCCAGATGCATGGCTGATATAGGGAAGATGTAAAGGATATAAAAGCTGCTATTTATGGCAAATAAAATTTGCAGAATTCGAGCATAGTAAACTAAACATATTAAACTTGACAGTGAGCTTTTAAAAAGCATAGATGTGATTTGGTTTAAAATACATTAAGGTTATGCATTCACAGGCAAAGAAAAGCAGAGAGTTGAAGTAATAATACAGGTAATTTGGACCAAAAAAAATCCTCCTGTGGAAGAAATTAACATTTGAGTGCCTGACTTCTCAACATTGTTCATCTAAAAAGCCTAAATGAATTTTGGATTGTTCAGCACTTTATTTCACTTTGTATATGTGCACACAAAGAAAATATAATATTTACTGGTTTAACAATTTTTTTGGTCATTTAATTACAATGTATTTTATGGTGAAAAGAAAATATTTGTATTACACTTATTTATATAACTGGCCTCTCTTGTTAAATTTATTCTAAAATGGGAGAAAAATAATTACCTGAATATATGGGTACAGGCCCAGTGCCAACCTCAGAAGCTTTCATCTGTCTTCTGGCTTCTAATTTCTCATTTACTAAATAAACAATGTGGGAAATGTTGATCAGAAGAAAGATTAATCAAAATTCAAATCTCCTCTGCTGACATTCACAGACCTTCATATTTATTATTTATACATCATAGAGGAAATTATTTTAATTCAGATATATTTTGCTTTGTATTTTAGGTTTTATTAATTTAAAGCACTTTATGAAATTATTTTGCCCAGTGTGGTTTTTGCTATTAAATTTCGTTGTTAATTTTGCTAGTGAAGCAAGGAGATTCACCAAACCAAGGAGATACAATTCAGCATAAATATTTTATATAAACCTTTCAATTAGTCAAGTTGTCACTTAGCTTCATAAGATTTGAAGAAATAGAACTGTAATTTTTTTTTTAAATGGAAGTTATTTCTTGGGGTCAAAATTTAAGTGCTCTTTCCCTACTTAGTGTAGGGACATTATCCATTGCCAAAACAATTTGGCAAAGATGTTTTATAGCAAAAGGATTGTAATAAGTAATTTTATATATTAATTTGACTGGGCCATTGGGTGCCCAGAAAATTGGTCAAACATTATTCTGGGTGTCTGTGAGAGTGTTTTTGGATGAGGTTAACATTTGAATTGGTAAATTAAGTAAAGCATGTTGCCCTCCCTAATGCAAGTGGTCCTCATCTAATCAGTTGAAGGTTTGAATAGAATAAAAAGGCTGACTCTCCCATAAGTAAGGGGGAACTCCTCCTGCTTTACTGTCTGAGCTGGGTCTTTCTTTGCCTTCAGACTCAAACTAAAATATCATCTCTTCTTGGGTCTTGAGACTGCTGTCTCTCAGACTGAAACTTATATAATCAGCTCTCCCGTGTCTCCAGCTAGCCAACTGCAGATCTTGACACTACTTGTCAGCCTTCATAATTGAGTGAACCAGTTCCTTATAATAAGTAATAAATCTCTCTCTCTCTCTCTCTCTCTCTCTCTCCATATATATATATATATATATATATATATAT